>NC_061113.1:135145172-135166316 GCF_002878395.1 Capsicum annuum | reverse complement strand
ATCACATAACCTCTATCTATTACCTAAACAGTATCCTTAACATAACCTTGATTCGCAAGTTAGAAGATAACTACTATTTATTTAATAGCTAATAACTAACATCTAGTCAAGGTTCATCACTAGACCAAAACTGTCATTTATCCACCATTCATTATTATCAACTAATCATCCTATATTCGTTAATCATTACTAGACAACACATTACTACTTGTCACCTAATCATCTTTTATTAACTTACTCCAATTCATTATCCAACCATCTTTTACGAACTAATCCTTGTTTAGTTATTCATTAGTTAACCATATAGCAACTATTCAAAGTTATTAATTATTCACCTCTTATGCCAACAACTCTTATTATCTAGCCACATTAACACACAACTCCTCTTTTATCGACTAATCAACATCACAAACTTAGTCATCAATACCAACTAATCTTCACCTATGTTAGACCCAAGTTCACTATAAACCATGCATTAAATATCGCTAGCTACCATGTTTCAACTAAGCAAGATTCATTAACTAATACATTAGATTCCTAGCCATATAAGTGCTAAAGTCCCCGAATATACAACTAGTTACCACATAGCTTAACCGTTAATTAGGCAGAACTATCGTAAGATCATATTTAAGCTAAAATCACACCAATTACCAACATAATACTTATGAATGTCCAAATCTGTGCATACCATCACCAGTATCTAATCAATAAAGTCATAAGCAATATACTGCATCTTCCTCTGTCCCATATTGGAGAGATGTGTATACAACATATATGTATCCATAAACTATAATTGTATCCTTTACACTGATAAACACTCCTTGGATATTCATTCATTATCATAACACAACCCTTGACTCATTAGTTCATTCAGAATAGTCATAATATTATAATTACAGCCGCAGGCCAATGTACATTTTCAAAACTTATATCGAGAAATCATATTTATAAGTAGTGGCATATCTCTAATCATCTCACATATAGGAGGTATCTCATATATTAGAGGCATAATATAGATAAACATGTAATCATCTGTAGAATATCTTATATCGATAGGTCATACATCATGTCTATGAGGAATATCACCTCTCTAGGTCAATTTGCATATCTAAGAGGAAATAGCATCTCTATAGGCCAATCATCAAGTCTAAGAGGAAATAACATCTCTAATTTCCCAATATCCCTTCCACATGAAGTATCATAACTATAAATCAAAAGCCACAATCTAGAAACATCAATACAAGTTACCAAGTTATGGAGTAACCTTATTCTATGGTTTACTAGCCTCATCTATGTCTAACATCCACAACTTATTCCACAAGGTTTAACACTAGTTTAGCCCTAAGTTGGCAAGACGATCCCACTTCTAATCCTCAATATCCATATATAGGCACACTATGCCCTAAGCAAGGCTAAGGTATCTAGTTCATCTTCTAAATGTCAAGTAAGTCATATTCAACTATGACAAGAACCAAGGTACTCTACTCAACTCTACCCAACTTACGATTTCAAGACCACTAAACTAGCCCAATAAGGATCAATATACAAATAATGTTTCAATTACTAAAATCACATCGCAAAAATAGGTTTACATCATAACCATGCTACAACTAATCTAAACTAGAGAGGAAAAGCAATAGGATTCAAAAGAGATTGAAACATGTCATTTTATAGGTCCCACAGAATTAGAGTCTACATCATATTATCCTCCACAATATTATTAATATCCATCTAATCATCATACCTTAACCACCCAATAAGAAATATCTACCAAGTATCACTCAAGAAAATATCAATCATGCCATTTAAAAATTCATTTGTTCTTCCATTCAGGGTCATCAATAATTATTTTATGAATTTAACTAAGCCATTTGACTTTGTATTTCCACGATCATAAAAATTACTATTCTCTAAAAGTGTCATATATCATCCAACTTTGAGGGACATGCATATGAATAATTCTACCACAAGGTCAAGCAAATAGTAATTTATCTTCTCAAAATTTTTCCTAATGCATAAATCCACAGCAACAACTTATGTCCTGATAATCACTAACTCAATATATTTTGACAACAAACACTTCATGTTCAAGTCAAACCTCTCTTATATCACTAACGCCAATTTAAGATATATAGAGTCATTATTATTTCTACCTAACAATATTTTTATTATGGGATTTACTTAACTTTTAATCACCTCAAGATGGTACTCATACTACACTTAAGCAAAGCCAAATAAAATAAATCGATTATAGGTCATTGACAGTCTCATCACCAGTATCACATTCCAAATAAGTTATCGATCAAATTCTGTAGGTATCAACACCTCTTTAAGTTTTTATCACTTTTATTTAAAACTCATTATTTTACCAAGCATTAAGAATTTGTTCATATAAGGAACTCAAAGATAATGTCCCTTAGCTAGTCCTCACAAGGAACCCATTATAGTTTCAATAATAGAACTGCACAAAAATTCTAAATACAGTCTCAATAGCCGGACCACACAAAGGTCCCCAAATAATATCAAATAATTGAACTACATAATTGTCCATCCACATCATCATTAACAAGAACCTCTCATTACGAAAAACACATATCACCTTAGTCTTTTACTCATGTCACTTTTTCACCAACTTTTCTCGACATCATATTCTCATATCATTCTCTCAATTCACATACCATCAATCTCATCAGTATAATAGTACCAAAAATAAATAAGCACCATAGAATTTCTAGTTTCACAATAGCAAGAAATTAAATAATCCCATCACATTTATTAATAAAAATAACTTAGTCAATTTTATCACTTAACAAAAATAATTCACAACAATGAAAAAAATCTAGCAACACAAGTTTAGTCAAATATCAAACACAAGCAATCAATAAGTTCACAACTTTCACAAATCTTTACCTATTAAAAATAACTTTTAGACCTTATTAACAGATACCAATTAAAATCTCCTAGATTTTTATTAAAAATTATTAAGATGCCAATTGGAATTATCTATATACCAATTGGATTCAATCTAGTAGTACAAGATTAGGACGCCGTGACAGACATCCCAAACTATGAATACCCAAGAGCCCTTCTAACTTATAATCATATCAACCATTCATATAGAAATAGAAAATGCAGAAATAAAATCTGCTACAAAAACAAGGTCATAATCTAAATTTAGTTTAACAATAAGGAATAAAATCCTATATCAACAAAACACCATCTGAAAACCATCTGCGAAATCTCTACTAAATGATCAAATAACAACTATCTGAAAACTGGGACAAAGCCCTTAGTAGATCGAAACTATAATAAATAATAACTGTCTGAAAGAAATTAGGCCTTCTAAAATATAGAAGGCTCACTAACTAGTACTCTTCACTCCTGTCTGATGAAATCTACTGCTTATCAGGGCCCCTAAACTATGCCTCAGAACCTGGAGAGAGGAGGGTCAATACAAATGTACTGGTACACAGAGCAATCCAAAATAAAGATTTTATATAAATAAAATAGTTGAGAGCTAGTAATAAACATCATGAAAGATATAATTTTCAAAACACATGGGTATTCTTGGGAAAACATAAAAAACCTTACTGTTAAAAGCAGTTTTTGATCTTTGTATTACTTTTGAGTTAGGTGGCACTCCCCGACAAGTCTGATATTCCACGGGCTATATAGAATCCTCCATTGACTCGACGGGGAAGCCCCTAACCCATGTTTTCCTCAAGGGTTGGAGTTTCTGAGTCAGATATGCCACAGGGAACTAGGCCAGCGTATAATAATCTACCCGAATCGATAAATCATGATTTTAGGTAATGAGTTGTCTGAACTCATGCCTTCTTCGAGGAACCACCTAAGGTCTCTTTATGCCCAATTTTATCATATTCTGAATCATGTATTATTTTAGTTTCAACATCTAAAAAATCTGACTTCAAACATACATTCTATTCTTCTGAATTACCATGGCATTATCTGAATTGGTGTCTTCACACTAAGACATGTAAGTCCTATTTCTGAGCCATAATGCATCATGCAGGATTCTTTCTTTAAAACATAGTTCATAGCACCAAAACATGCACATTAACAAAGAGAATTCATGTTTTGAAAATATAAGTCAAAACTATGCAAAATTCTCATCCTTTCATTAAACAAGTGGTGATCATGTAATCTTTAACAAACGATGCAACCCTTCTCATTATATTATGTTCAACATTCCTCAACATAAACAACCCTTTTTCTTTTGAAATCAAAATAACAATCTAAATATAACACTATTCAAGATATTTCATAACATGCTTTTCAAGATGCATTCAAACGATTTCATAGTATATCATAAGTAAATGAAAATCATCACAAGAGAAGGATTTTTCATGAATCATGCTCTCAATTCAATCATCAACCTTAAAACACATTCTTACAATATATGTATAATTTCAAATCAATTTGGGGGAAAGCCTAAAGGCCAAAACAATATCATCAATGCTTTTAAGGAATGAATATATTCATAAATCTAAAAAACCCTTTCTTAAAATAAAGATTTCCATACCCATGAGATTTTAGGAAAATCTCGCGTACCTTAAATTAGAAGCTTTTGAATGAACTCTAGATTTTGAGATGCTATACGATGATTGATGGGTGCCTCTTGTAGCCCTCGCAATGGGGATTCTGAATCTTGAAGATTAAGAAAAATCCACGGTTAAATTTTGAGATATTTTGATTTTAAGTTTGAAACCCTAGGGTGAGTTCTTGATGAATTTGAGAAAAAAGAATCATATTTTGATGTTTTGGGAGTTTAATCCCATGTTATAGATGGATAAGGGATGAAAGATACCCATTTTTCACTTAAAAATACGGAAACAGAACCTGAAATTTTGGTACGTACGACAGTGCGTGCGTTGCATGCTTATTGCATTATGCTACTATCTCAGTCACTAAAATGGCCATAACTTTTTGCTTGGTTATCGGATATAGGCGAAATTGGTACCACTGGAAAGCTAATTCGAAGAGATTTCATTTAATATTTAGTAGGTCCTCTAATTAATTTTATAAAAAGAGTTAAGGTCGATTGAAGTTTACCCAACTTTGACGCTCACTCAAACTCGAATGATAGGAAAGCTTTCAACTCTTCCTTGAGTTAGGGGACCTCTATGATCTCAATTCATGGTTAAATAGGTTCACAAATTACATTATTGATTAAAATGCCAAATTTTCTTAGGATTTATGGCTTTTGGATCATCTATACATAGAAGTAACGGTTTTTATTCTAGCCCAAAATACGGGGTGTTACATTATCTCCCTCTTGGGATCATCCATCCCCAAATAATGTGTAGAAATGTAGAAGTCTTAAAGGTATGGAATATCGTAGACATGATATGTCTTCTAAGAAAGAATATACAGATATGAAACATTTAAATTTCCATCATGAAACTGAATTCTAAGCTGACTTGCACTTACTTGCTTTAAGGAGCTGATTCATGTTAAAAATTTAGGATTCCCTTGAGATGTTCATGATTCAATCATTCGTATCGAATTGGGAAGTGATAACTTATGTAAGTAAGAATCTTGAGACAACAAGATTTAGATCTTACAAAGGTATTACACTCTCTGAGCTAAAATGCCTAGAGATATTTGAGACTATGTGCTAAACTCTTATAAACTGAGTCATGACTAAATAGATGAATCTGAAACATGATGTTCGGACTGAACTGAATTTGCAATTTTCATGGATGGAATAGATTATCTCTTGGGATGGTCATCCACATGGGACTTTGGATAGATGGACTGGGTGTAAAGGTGGAAAACTATAGTAACTTGTCTGCCTGACTGTTAAACTGAACTGCTGGTTATACTAGCTTAATTATACTTAGAAACTTATACTTAACTGGAGTTTCTCTTCAACACTTTTTCTAAATAAGTTCTAGCAGCATTCGGGAGCGAAGAATCTTGGGCATGAGTTACACAAGATACCCAACTAAGTAATCACAACAGTGACACTACTCTATAGCATGGAATATGGACATATAACTCATAAACTAGGATAGAATTACCAAGCCTTAGGCAATGCAACTTCTTACTTTCAAGCTTAGTGCACTTCTCGAATACTCCCTTAACTATATTATTCCCTTTAAATACCATACTCATTTGATTCAACTTAGTATTCTTATATAGGCATTGACAAATCTTTCTACTAATGCCTAAAGTAACATAAGTCCTCTTACCATGATCAAGCCTAACTTCAAATCACAAAATACAACATGCCACACCACGATACTAATCTAAACCATATGATTCAATCTTTTTTATATATATATATATATATATATATATTAGAGATCACACCCTGAGCATATCGTTCCTTACCACTCCAATGACTAACTTTGCTCTCTTACTATGGATTCACTAGTGCATATTACGTTCTTCTACTTACATCTTAACATATCATTCAAGCCTATATTTATAACCACATATGAACTCCAAGGTAAACACCCATAAGGATATACTTGACATATTCTCTAATCCAGTATCAATATAACTCCCATATGCTACCCCAAGAACATACACACAAAAATTTCCACTAACCATCACATATATCAAAGACTTGACCCCAGATCTTACTTCACACTTATGGCCTTATCTAAAACAAGCATACTATGATCTTCCATTAACAAGAAACATTTATTCATCACCACTATCATCACATAAGGATGAGTCACTAAAAGGTTAGAACATAGGACCTTGAACCATGGGAGGATATTATACAAGACTTGACACTTAATTAAGGCCAAAGGAATAGCAAATCAACATCAGGGATTCATCAAAGTGATCTAAATTGGGGCATACATGACTATAAGCTGATTCTCGTCAATCATAAAGAGTATAGCATGAATTATGGGAACTGAGCACACTACAAAGCATTAGTACATGAGTCATGAGTTGCATGACCTCAATTTGAAGTTCATAACATATGGAATGTGATTCCGTCTACTGAATGAACTGAAATTCCTAATTTTTAGAACTGGAAAAGCACGTGGTTCTCTATCATATACATGAACATGAACTATGATCATGGAACTAAAACGTAAGGCATGAGTAGGTATTGGGATCACTGAAAAATACTGAGATAAGAGTGGGTTGAGTCTCACCCTCACTTTTTGATGTTCTATATCATACTGACATAAATCTGAGAGCCTGACTTGGTTACTTGTTCTATCATCTCCCCCTTAGCTTTAAGTCATTATCTTAAGTTTGAGAGATACTTTACTAGAATCTAAACTAAACTACACTTACTGCACTCTAGGGTATGGAATACGACAATACACGTAATTAATAGAACTTAACTCAAATGGCTACATCTGGAAGGGGAAAACCCACTGCTAATCCTACCTTCTAAGACACACTCTATCTTTTTATAGCCCCAATAGTCAATCACATAATACTTGAACATTAACTAACTTCGAATCCTCGTGAGTATTCCTATAGTCAGAGTACATACCCTATAGCGCTTCAACTATTATTTTTGCCGGTTCAACCTTCAAAAATTCAAACTTAGATTATAACAATTAATCATGGATATCACCAAGCCTTTGATGAATCATACTACTAGTCTTTATCCACCTAGAAACTCAACGGTACTACTATGTCCACTAGCTACAGACAAGATGTAATAGTCTTAGAAAATGCCGCAACTCTATATCACCTTGGGCATACTTCCACCTCATACATACACCATCATACTTTGTTACTAATCAAATAAACTTAATCTATTGCATACACCATTCAAGCCTATTAGATCACTTCTATATAACTAGAGTCATTAACCAAGAAATCATCACATCCACCTTTATGGACATCATCTATTCAAACTTAATGTCTAGTGCTAAGCATGATTTACAACCCAACCTGACACACAATTCTCACAAAACATTCATCATTAATCTTAAGCCATTATTCTTACATCTACATCATACATTAAATTCAAGACAATAGTCTAGCATCAATCATCTACCACCAATGAAGAAGGCAACATAATATACTAGTCCATCAAATTTGGACATTCTATCCAAATATCTCAAAAATCTATTACACACCTTCTCACAAGTAGTACTAGTTTACAACTACCAATGAAAAGAAGGTCAAGGAGGGTAAATTCACATAATAGACATGGTCAACCTTAATCTTATATTATAACCCCATACAATCTTATCTACTTATACGGCTTTTTCATATCACACTTACTTACCCAAGTGTACTTTTAGACTACCTTCAAATTCCACAAACAATCATAAGTCTATAATTATAACTTACTGGCTCATCTAGCTATTTTCATACTTCAAGCAGACAACAATTCACCTTAACTAATAACTCCTTCTCTACCTTCTACTAAACTAACACACAAGGATGTATCACTTTATTACTAACTTAATCTCATACAAAAAGATTCGACTATACATATATATAACCAACATAAGAACAACAAGTTGAACAACAAGTTGCTAGTGAATCGAAATAGGCCTCACACGGCTTTACTAGACTTTGATTTTTGTTTCTTGAACAAGAAAATGAAATGAATAACAGAGCAACTATGCTAGTGAATCGAAAGATCCCTATATGGCTTCACTAGACTTTGATTTTTTTTCAAAAACACTATGATAACAAGATTACATATTACAAGAGATAGAAAATTAACACACAATATTGAATAATCTAAGGATACAGATCTTACTCTTTATAAATAAAAATCTGAGTCAAACACTTCTGCCACAGACTACCATACGATCCACGCATTATTCAACTAAACTATTTATTTATACAAAAGTCACCTTCACTCTGACTTCTAACTTTTTGACTTTATATCACCAACCTCTTGGCCTAATTCACTACAAATAGGTCATGACACCGACACTTTAACTTATACTACTAATCGGGTGGAAATACAGTTCCAACAGTCTGTTATATATCATTCCCCCTGAAGCATGACACCTGTAACATAAATTTTTGAGAAGAGACAGAATACTCTTAATACCGTAGGCCGAAAAGCATGATTTCATCAGAATCAAAGTTCACACAGAAATTAATACACTCTGAAGCACTAATGGATACTTCTCAAGTCCTTACAAAAATTTCAAAATCTTATATGGCTCAATCAGAAAGGACCCCACCATTTATTTTAAACTTCTGCACTTGAATCACCCCAATAACGAGACATATCTGGGCACATCAAAGTAAGAAAAGAATTGGAATAACTTTACTTTCGTATGGGCAACACCATAGCATGAATTAGAGTATAGAAGAGGAATATTCTGTCTCAATAACACGAACTAGAACATGAATAAAGGGAAATATTCCAAAGCGCCTAGTAGACTCCTACTTATAAGTGTGGCGCGCTACATACCCATAAATAAGACTCTACCCAACGCTATTTCACAAACACCTTGGGACCATGAACTGTGCTCTGATACCAAGTTTGTCACAACCCAAACCAGGGCCCTGGCAGTGACGGACATTCTTAACTATGAAGGCCCAAGATCTCTTCTAACTTTTAATCATATACACCATTCATATATAAATAGGAAATGCAAAAATAAAATCTACAATGGAAACATGGTCATAATCTAAATTTAGTTTAACAATGAGGAATAAAATCCAATATCAACAAAACACCATCAGAAAACTATCTACGAAATCTCTACTACATGAACAAATAACAACTGTCTGAAAACTGGGACAAGGCCCCCAGTAGACAAAAACTATAATAAATAATAACTGTCTGAAAGAAACTAGGCCTTTTGAAATATAAAAGGCTCACCAATTGGTACTCTTCACTCCTGTCTGATGAAATCTACTGCTTATCAGAATCCCTAGACTGTGCATCAGAACCTGGAGAGAGGGGGTCAATACAATTGTACTGGTACACAGAGCAATCCAAAATAAAGCTTCTATATAAATAAAATAGTTAAGACCTAGTCATAAACATCATGAAAGATATAATTTTCAAAACATATGGCCATTCCTTAAAAAACATAAAATACCTTTCTGTCAAAAATAGTTTCTGATCTTTGTATTAGTTTTGAGTTAGGTGGCACTCCCCTATAAGTCTGATATTCCACGGTCTATATAGAATACTCCATTGACTCGGCGGGGAAGCCCCCAACCCAAGTGTTCCGTAAGGTTTGGAATGTCTGAGTCTGATACGCCACAAGGCACTAGGCCAGCGTATAATAATAGACCCGGAATGGAAAATAATAGTTTTAGGCAATGGGTTGTCTGAACTCATGCCTTCTTCAGGAAACCACCTAAGCTCTCTTTATGCCCAATTTTATCCTATTCTGAATCATACATTATTCCAGTTTCAACATCTGAAAAATCTGACTTCAAACATGCATTCTAATCTGTTCTGAATTACAATGGCATTATATGGATTAGTGTCATCACACCAAGACTTGCAATTCCTATTTATGAGCCATAATGCATCATGCATGATTCTTTTATTAAAATATAGTTCAGACCACCCAAACATGCAATTTAACAAAGGGAATTCATGTTTCGAAAACATAAGTCAAAACTATGCAAAACTCCCATCCTTTGAGTAAACAAGTGGTGGTCATGTAATTTTTAACAAATCATGCAACCCTTCTTATTATATAAGTATGTTCAGCATTCATCAACATAAACAACCCTCTCTCTGTTGAAATCAAAATCATAATCTAAATATAACATTATTCAAGATATTTCATAACATGCTTTTCAAGATGCATTCAAACGATTTCATAGTATATCATAGGTGAATGAAAATCATCACAAGAGAGGGATTTTTTATGAATCATGCTCTCAATTCAATCATCAACATTAAAACACATTCTTACAATATATATATAATTTCAAATCAATTTGGGGAAAAGCCTAAAGGCCAAAACAATATCATCAATTCTTCTAAAGCATGAATATATTCATAAATCTAAAAAACCCTTTCTTAAAATAAAGATTTCCATACCCATGAGATTTTAGGAAAACTCCGTGTACCTTAAATTAGAAGCTTTTGAATGAACTCTAGGTTTTGGGATGCTATACATACAATTGATGGGTGCCTCTTGTTGCCCTCGCAATGGGGATTCCGAATCTTGAAGGTTAAGGAAAACCCATGGTTAAATCTTGAGATATTTGAGTTTTTAGTTTGAAACCCTAGGGTGAGTTCTTGATGAATTTGAGAGAAAAGAATCATATTTTGGTGTTTTGGGAGTTTAATCCCGTGTTATAGCAGGATAAGGGATGGAAGATACCCATTTTTCCCTTAAAAATCAGAAACAGAGCCTGAAATTTTGGTGCATGCGATAGGGCGTATGTCACACGCTTATCGCATGATGCCACTGTCTCAGTCACTAAAATGGCCATAACTTTTCATCCGGGTATCAGATTTAGGCAAAATTAATATCGTTGCAAAGCTAATTCGAAGGAATTTCAGTTGATATATAGTAGGCCCTCTAATTTATTATATACAAAGAGTTATAGTTGATTGAAATCAACCCAAGTTTCGACGCTCACTCAAACTCGAATGATAGGAAATCTTTTAACTCGTCCTTGAGTTAGGGGATCTCTATGATCTCAATTCATGCTTAACAGGTTAACAGACTACATAAT
Source organism: Capsicum annuum (assembly GCF_002878395.1). NCBI lineage: Eukaryota > Viridiplantae > Streptophyta > Magnoliopsida > Solanales > Solanaceae > Capsicum > Capsicum annuum. The sequence goes on along the minus strand of NC_061113.1, from coordinate 135,154,685 downwards.
TGATTAATATGCTAAATTTGCATAGGATTTATGGCTTTTGGATCATCTATGCATAGAAGTGATGCTTTTTATTGTAGCCCCAAATGCGGGGTGTTATAATAGCCTTACAAAGATTGGGTGTGGGGCCCTACACACCAATCTGCGAAACTCTACTTGACATTGCTGTTATTAATAGATAACAATTGGAATTGCCAGATACCAAATGAAGTCAAGTAATATCATGTGAGAAAGAAGAATTTGAATTTTCCTATTATCCTATAGCCTATCAAAGAAAAGTATAAATGTCTCCGTACCGTTCCGTAAGACTCTACCAGACATGTTCTTGGACGACGAGATCGACAAACCTAGGGCTCTGATACCAACTTTTTCATGATCTAAATGGCCATGAGTGGAATCCAAACTAATCTTCCTATGGGAGACCCATCTAAACCGAACCATTACCCAAACACTTAGTTAATATTAGATGATATTATTATAAAATTCAACATAATAACAAATCTCCATGACTAATTATTAATAATGCAGAAATTCAAACAAACTACTTACTAAAATTTCCATGAACCGAAAGTTATCGTACAAGAACTACTAACAAAGATCATATCTAAAGTGATATCAAAAAATAAAGTAAATAAAGAATGTTTCATTGCTAGGAAGATGGACAAGAACAAATAAGATGACCCATGGCAGCCTGGAGACGGAGTGTTCACCCTTGGATCAAGATTTGCTATCAAACTCTAGAAGTGAGGTCAATTCTGATCCTAGAACACTTTCTCCACTCAACAAAAGAAGAGTACAAGGTAATATCAGTACAAACCACTATGTACTGGTAGGTATCATAGGCCAACTCAATTTAATAACATGTACACAACATAAATCAAATAACAAGTAGACAGGCATCGTCATACAACAAATATTCAATGAATCAACAATACAGCAACAACAGGTTAAACAGTGCTCACAAACAAGCCACACAACCATCAAGTGTATCAACAATACTGTACACATCCACAGAAATAACACAAATATGTACACACATGCTATGGGACTTATTTTTTCCCAAATTGTCATGACATGCAGGGAACAATCTAAGTTCATGTACCGTACTGGCATGGCATCTGATCTAACATAAATATAAATGTACTGGCATAGTACCTGATCTAACATAAATATGAATGTTCTGGCGTGGTACCCGATGCAACATAAGTATAAATGTATCGGCGTGGTACCCGATCCAACATGAATATAAATGTACCGGCGTGGTACCCGATCCAACATAAATATAAACGTACCAGCGTGGTACCTGATCCGACATAAATATAAATGTTCCGGCATGGTACCCATTCGAACATAAACATAACCAAGTATTATCAATATCAATTTACATAACCTCACAACATGCGACACAATGTACCAAGTTTACAACTACACTTAAAGTCATAAGACAATTCCATCAAGTGAATTTTTAATAAACATTTATACACGAATCAACAATCCAAACATCAACAATTTCAAGCATGTCTAAATACCAATCCACAAGTATTCAATTTAGGAGCATACATACAATTAAGTCGAGTTTAAACATTAATTAAATTGTAACCTACCTCAACCAAAAAATCCAAATGCAAGCTAATTTGCAAAGGTCTTGCCTTTCCATAAAATTTCTGAATGATTCAAATCTTCCAAATATATAATCCCCATGAAAATAAGAATCTAATAACACCTATTTTATTATTTTTACTCTAAGAATTATAGACCTTAACCAAAATTTATCAAAATCGTAACTAATCAAAACCTAGTGATCTAAAACTAAAATGCAATGAAAACCAGTGGCTTAAGTACTACTTTTACATGTATAAAATTCCTTTAATCACATGTTTATTAAAGAAAAGAATCGATAAATGCATGAGAATTTTAGAAATTAAAGCAAAACAAGAAATTGTAAACTACAATTTTAACCAATTCACAGAAGCCATGCAAAACCACTAACCCTTACACCAAATCAAATTATTAATCATCTGGAATCTAATCATTAGTATTATTACATTTTTATTATTATTATTATTATTATTATTATTATTATTATAGCCAAGGATTTTTACTATTATAAAATTTCTAAGAGAGAACACAACTACTATATTGATTACACCAATTCATTCTAAAGGCATTAGTATGTTCCACTGCCGAACAACAACCCATTAACACAACTGCATAGTTAGCCCATAATTTGCCATATTATTATTGCTATTATTAGGAGATAATCACTAATTAGGTAATCCACCCAATCTACTGTACCATATAATAGATATTCACTCGAGTAATCGCTTAGCAAATTCTACTGCCTCACAATATTATGAATATAATAGTAGATAGATGATACCATAGGAGCTAATTCACACAAAGTACATACCTTAAGTCGTCGTTACTCCCTCTTTGAAATTGCAATGGTGAAAACCGTAGGTTTTATGCCCTCCTCTGGTAACTTCCTAATTTTATTATTAATGTATATGGTAAACCCTTTTGACCCATTAATTCACTTATTAATTTAATTATTTATTATTCTCAAAAATTTTAATATATCCTTAAAATTTGTTTGGAATCCCATAGAAATAAATTAAATATGTAAATTGATAAGAAACTACATTCTGGGCCCATTGAAAATACTACGACACGAATCCAAAATAGTCTCGATCAAAGGTTAATTATTTTTGGGTTTAATCTTCTCAACTCAATTACTTTGTTAATGACTAAAATTACTCCTAAGCACCTCAAAAAAAATAGTACTACTCAACCTGTGAGTCATAATTCATGTATACAACTACAGAGAACACTAAAATAGGAAAGATAAGAAAATTTTGCATATGATTGGGAGGGTCATTACATCAGATACCAATTAAATAATCATTCGTCCTTGAACGACAAACAAGTGACAAGAAGACGAAACAAGTAGTTATCTGAATCATCAAAAGATATGGATACTTGTTATGCCTGTCTGCTTCGGTCTTCCAAGTAGCCTCCTCAATAAGACAATTCTTCCACTGGACCTTTACAAACACAATCTCCTTAGTCCTCAACTTATGGACTACTAAATACCTAGCCGAGCCTATGCGTACCCCATCGCGCAGACTCGAAAGGTTTAATCAGTATAAAACAACACAAGGCATATTTTTCACCCATATATATATGACTGACCTATGCCGGATGATAAATATAGGTGCATACTGGTGATAGGCAATGCACATGCAAGAATGAATGCAAAGTAAACAATCAATACCACAACTCATCAGGACCAACATCATCGTAATCAACCTCCGACCTTGCCGGATATCAACATATTATTAGTATTATTCTCTGATCTTGTCGAGTATCAACATATTATAAATGTATCCTCCGGCCTTGTCGGGCATCAACATCATCACGATAGTTTTCTCCAACTTTGCCAGGTATCAACATATCATCATAATAGTCATTACCGAATAACATACACTTAAATACTCATAAAATAGTCATATCACCATAGAATATCTATCTAGTCAATACTTCCCAACTACTTATTATTAACTAACCAACACTTATTATAATAGAATCATTAGTTCTCTAGTCACCACATAGCCTCTAGCTATTACCTAAACATTATCGTTCACATAATCCTTACAAGGGATAGCAACTAACTACTATTTATTTAATAGACAACATCTAATATCTAGTCAAGGTTCATCACTAGACCAAAACTGTCATTTATCCACTATTCATTATTATCAACTAATCATCCTATATTCGTTAATCATTACTAGCCAACACATTACTACTTGTCACCTAACCATCTTTTGTTAACTGACTTTAATTCATTATCTAACCAACTTTTACTAATGAATCCTTGCATAACTATTCATTAGTTAACCATATAGGAACTATTAAAAGTTATTAACTAGTCACCTCTTATGCCAACAACTCTTATTATCTAGTCACATTAACACACAACTCCTCGTATATCGACTAATCGACATCACAAACTTAGTCATCAATAACATCTAATCTTCAGCTATATTAGACCCGAGATCACCATAAACCATGCATTAACCATCCCTAGCTACCATATTTCAACTAAGCAAGATTTATTAACTAATATATTAGATTCCGACCTATACAAGTGCTATAGTTCCCTAATAGACAACTAGTTACCACATAGCTTAACTGTTAATTAGGCAGAATAATTTTAAGATCATATTTAAGCTAAAATCACACCAATTATCAACATAATACTTATGGATGTACCAAATCTGTGCATACTATCACCAGTATCTAATCAATAAAGTCGTAAGCAATATGCTGCATCTTCTTTTGTACTATATTAGAGAGATATGCATACAACATATATGTATGCATAAACTGTACTCATATCCTTTACAATGACAAACACTTCTTGGATATTTATTCATTATCATAAGACAGCCCTTGACTCATTAATTCATTCAGAATAGTCAGAACATCATAATCACGGCCATAGGGCAATATACATATCCAAAACTCATATTGAGAAATCATATTTATAAGTCGTAGCATATCTCTAATCATCTCACATATAGGAGGTATGTCACATATTAAAGGCATAATATAGATAAACATATAATCATTTGTAAAATATATTATATCAATAGGTCATACATCATGATTACAAGGAATATCACCTCTCTAGGTCAATTTGCATATCTAAGAAGAAATAACATCAAGTCTAAGAGGAAATGACATCTCTAAATACCCAATATCCCTTCCACAATATCCCTTCCATAGGAAGTATCATAAATATAACTAAAATGCCAAAATATAGAAACATCAATCAAGTTACTAAGTTACAAAGTAATCTTATTCTAAGGTTTACTAGTCTCATCTATTTCTAACATCCACAACTTATTCTATAAGGCTTAATATAAGTTTAGGCCTAAGTGGTCAAGACGATCCGACTTCTAATCCTCACTTTCCATAAATAGGCACACTATGCCCAAAACCAGGCTAAGGTATATAGTTCATCTTCTAAATGTCAAGTCAGCCATATTAATACCTACGATAGCAACTTCAACTAGAACCAAGGTACTCAAGTCAACTCTACCCAACTTACTCTTTCAAGACTACCATACTTGCCCCATAATGCTAAATATACTAATCATGTTTAAATTACTAAAACCACATCCCAAACATAGGTTTACATCATAGCCAGAAGTCGAAGAATCGATTAATGAACTGTTGGGGAAGGATTTCTTTAATTCCTCAAAAATATATCCACCATTCATAGAACCATCTAGGAATAATGGCATCTACCATAGCCGGACAATATTTAATAAACCAGGTGTGTCCTCGTCTAACATATAAAAAATTAAACCATGCCGACTTGTAGTCGTACCAATTATAAGTTTGCGGCCTATGAGGCATGGATAATGCAATTGGAGTATACAAGTGATCTGCAAATGAGTTGAAAGGGGTTAATACCCTCTTGATAGTGAACCTAGAATAATCAATGTATTCTAGATTCCTTTCATTTATAGAATGCTCGAATTTAATAGAATCGGTGTCTACAAAGATGGCTTCATAATATCTCCTTGTTTTGAGTGGATTCTCAGTATCCATGAAATTTTTATCATTATAGACCGGCTTGATTAGCTGATCTAATGGGTATCCTTCATACTCTTTGTCTAAAGAAATAATTGGCATTACCTGAGTGGTAATGAATTTGAATTCTTCCTTGATCAAGCTCTTCATCAAAAAGTGAGTTTCATACATTATCTCTTGGAATTTCGCTAAAGGAGAACAAGACCGTATCAAATATTTATCAAAAGAGATAAAAGTAAAAGGATTTGATGACCTCTAATCCTGGGTCAATTTTAATCTCCGACGAGGTATGGGGGGGAGGTTCCATGTCTGAGGCTGTAGGGCTACCTGGATCATAGAGATTTTTGGGTTCTAGGGATTCCTGAACACTAGTATGTTGCTGGTAATATACTTTGGGAATAGGACCATAGAATTCAATTCCTCTAACCTTTCCCTTATCATTATCATTTTCTTCATTTCCCTCTGGGTTTTTTGAGGTAGAAGGTCTGTGTGAGACAGATCTCCGAAATGAAGAATTTCTAGAGGTTTCAAAACCTAGGAATTTTAAATTAATAGATCCATCAGGGTGCTGGATAACTCTTTCGATCAGTAATTTCTCCGGGTAGGTAGGGAGAGGCTGAGTGATAGCATCAAAGTGCCAATCATTGTTATGCATGATATCGTTCCAGACGAGGGCTTTGGAACAAAGATATTACTTGTGTCCTTTTTGCCTCTATGAGGGTTGTAACACCCCTAGGGCTCGTGATTCTAGCTTTGGGAGCTAGGGTTGTACCCATAAGCCGATAATATACTCTGTATATTATTTCTATTTCTCTAGTATTATCCTTACTGTTCATGTTTTTTGTTTTAACATTAAGCATTAAAAAATTCATGATGTTAGGATCATTAATATCCACTGAGAAATTTGGGTAGCAATTAAAGTATACCGGGCCATCGGTGAGGTTACTTTGAATTACTCCTAAGAGAGAATCGTTGAAATTCAATAGACGGGCATCTCTTAGAATGGCACAGACAGGGATATCAAGACCTTGTCTAAAGAGTGGCTTATTAGCCACCTGAACAAGTCCAACATGAAGATAATTAAACTGATGTTTAAATCTGTTTATGTCATGCTCATTTAATAATTGAATAATTTCTAAAGAATTATTAATGGCGATAGTAGACTTGGAGGTCTTGATGTTATGCTTTTTTAAAAAGCTAAATTTACCAATTTGATAAATTGTTTTAAAAGGTTCTTCTGGAATACTCCAGTTTTGAAGATCATTTTAAATATTAGCAATCTGAGTATAAGGTTGAATTTGATCGAGAAAAGGTATTCCTAGAATGATATCTTCGGTGATACCTTCACTGATGACAAAATCGTTAACAAGACAAATGTCAATGTTATAGATATGAGCTTTAGAAAGCTTATAATCGATTCTTTCATCTTTTCTCCTATGGCGGAGTATAGACAAGAAGTGCTTTTTTGTAGATACTTGGTGGCTACAAGTCCCTTGACGATGAAATTGCTATCGGCTCCAGTATCAAAGAGGGCAATTCTGTTAAGAACGAAGTCTTTGTTTATGACAATTTTTACGGCGATGTGTTCGCTGTAAGCCTTAATGGCCGTGATAGCTGTACCGAAGGTAGAGGGAGAATCTGAGCCGGGGAATGAACCTGGCTCTTTGAGATGATCATTTTGAATAAGATCAGTGATTATTGGGGAAGCTCTAGGAGACCTACCAGTAAAAGGATATTAAGAATTAATGAGGAAATAAGAAAGAAAACAATGAGAAAAGAGTAAAACAACTCACAAGATTTTATTCAAACTTTAACTGAAAACATTACAAGAGAGATTAGGCAGGAGAAATATTTCTAGTGTGTGAAATTTTTTGATGCCTTCTCTAGTATTACAACAAGTTTTATATAGACAAGAGTGAAAGTGAAAATACATCTAAAGTGTACAAGTGTAAGGCTAAGATTAATCCTTAGCTGCCGACAGTCTTTGAGTGCTGATGCTTTTGTTTTTAGAAAAGCTGGCTGATGCTTTTTGAAAAGCTGGTTGTTGAATGCTTTATCCTTTTTCTTTTGGAAAAGATTTGGTCCAAGAGATTCCAATTAGGAACAGTAGAATGCCCTTTCAGAAAATTAATTCCAGTTCTTTGAACCTCTACCTCTTTGAAGGGTCATTTCCTTATTCTTAATAGGGGTCCAGATAGGCCAGAGCTATTCTTTTAGGATTTAGCATATCACCGTTATTATCACTACTTCCCGTGGAGGAAGCCTCTTCTAGAAGTTGTAACACTTCTTCTTCATTTGTTTCCTGGCTTTCCATATCCTGTAAAGCCTTCTTTAATTTTTCTTTGAGTGTCTTCTTATTCTGTGAAGCACTGGTTGAGGATGACGTCGTCTTTTCTTTGTCTGGAGTTTTTGGTGCTACTGGCTTAGGAGTCCATCCTTTTACTTTTATCTCTTTGGATAAATATTTGAAACGGTCTTGTTCTCCTTTAGCGAAATTCCAAGAGATAATGTATGAAACTCACTTTTTGTGAAGAGCTTGATCAAGGATGAATTCAAATTCATTACCACTCAGGTAATGCCAATTATTGCTTTAGACAAAGAGAAAACGAATACCCTATACTTAGAAAAACCCCATTATAAAACAAGATATATTAAAATAATTTATTTAGAAGTATCATCATAAATGGATTAAAGTAATATGTATCTTATGTAAAAATAGTTTTCCCATGCTCTAGACAATATATGTATTTAGCTACTCATGCTAAATGCATATACTGCCAACATAGCTTTGATACCAGTAAAAGAATCTTAAGAATTAATGAGGAAATAAGAAAGAAAACAATGAGAAAAGAGTAAAACAACTCACAAGATTTTATTCAAACTTTAACTGAAAACATTACAAGAGAGATTAGGCAGGCAAAATATTTCTAGTGTGCGAAATTTTCTGATGCCTTCTCTAGTATTACAACAAGTCTTATATAGACAAGAGTGAAAGTGAAAATACATCTAAAGTGTACAAGTGTAAGGCTAAGATTAATCCTTAGCTGTCGACAGTCTTTGAGTGCTAATGCTTTTGTTTTTAGAAAAGCTGGCTGATGCTTTTTGGAAAACTGGTTGTTGAATGCTTTATCCTTTTGCTTTTGGAAAAGCTTTGGTCCTATATATTCCAATAAGGAATAGTAGAATGCCCTTTCAAAAAAGTAATTTCGGTTCTTTGAACCTCTACCTCTTTGAAGGGTCATTTCCTTATTCTTAATAGGGGTCCAGATAGGCCATAGCTATTCCTTTAGGATTTAGCATATCACCGTTATTATCACTACTTCCCGTGGAGGAAGCCTCTTCTAGAAGTTGTAACACTTCTTCTTCATTTGTTTCCTGGCTTTCCATATCTTGTAAAGCCTTCTTTAATTTTTCTTTGAGTGCCTTCTTCTTGCGAGAGGGGCCTTAATAAGGGGAAGAACAGATTTTGATCTAAAATCGTTGTGCGAATTCCATCAAAATCACTAATATAAGGTCGAATTTTATTGACAAAAGGTATTCCTATAATGATATCTTCGGTGATACCTTCAGTGATGACAAAATCATTAACAAGACTAATGCCATTGTTACAGATATGAGCTTTAGAAAGCTTATAATCGATTTTCATCTTTTCTCCTGTGGCGGAGTATGGACGACAAGTGCTTTTTTGTAGATACTTGGTGGGTACAAGTCCCTTGACGATGCAATTGCTATCGGCTCTAGTATCAAAGATGGCGACTCTGTTAAGAACGAAGCCTTTGTTTATGACAATTTTTACGGCGATGTGTTCACTATAAGCCTTAATGGCCATGATAGCTGTACCGAAGGTAGAGGGAGAATCTGAGCCGGGGAATGAACCTGGCTCTTTGAGATGATATTTTTGAATAAGATCAG
>NC_061113.1:135091903-135145072 GCF_002878395.1 Capsicum annuum | reverse complement strand
TGAGTTACTTGAAAATGGGTAAATGTAGGGATTTTAAAGGGGATTATGAATTTTGAATGTGGTTTTGTTTTGATACTTAACCATTTGAAAATAGTTTAGTTTAGGGACTTTAAAGTAGATTTTCTGTTCTAAATGTGGTTTTGTTGGTTACTTAGTTACATGAAAATTGTTAAGTGTAGAGATTTTAAAGAAGATTTTATGTTTTGAGTTTTTCTTGGTTGGTGACTTAGTCACTTGAAAATGGTAAAGTGTAGGGACTTTAAAGGGATTTTTAGTTTTCAATGTGGTTTGGTTGGTGACTTAGTCACTTGAAAATGGTTAAGTGTAGGGACTTTAAAAAGTATTTTTTGTTTTGAATGTGGTTTGGTTGGTGACTTAGTTACTTGAAAATGGTAAAGTGTAGGGACTTTAAATAAGATTTTGTCTTCTAAATGTGGTTTTGTTGGTGACTTAGTTACATGAAACTGATAATTGTAGTGACTTTAAAGGGATTTAGTGTTTTAAATGTGGTTTTGTTTTGATACTTAGTCACTTGCAAATAGTTAATAGTAGAGACTATAAAGGGGATTTTTTATTTTCAATTTGGTTTTCTTTTGATACTTAATTATTAGAAAATGGTTAATTGTAGGTACTTTAAAAGGGCTATTTTGTTTTGAATATGGGTTTTTTTTGATATTTAGTCACTTTAAAATGGTTAAGCGTAGGGACTTTAAAGGTTTTTTTTTTCGTGTTCAATGTGGTTAGGTTGGTGACTTAGTCACTTGGAAATGGTTAAGTGTAGGAGCTTTAAAAAGTATTTTTTGTTTTGAATGTGGTTTGGTTGGTGACTTAGTTATTTGAAAATGGTAAACTGTAGGGACATTAATTAAGATTTTGTCTTTTGAAAGTCCTTCGCTTGACTTTATTTCTATAGTTCGTGAGTTCCCAAATATTTTTCTTACTGACATACCTTGCCTTTCTCCTAAGTGTGATATAGACTTTTCTATTAATCTTGAGTTGGGCACCCAACCCATTTCTATTACACCTTACCATATGGATTTTGCCAAGCTAAAGGTACTAAATATTCAGCTTTAGGATCTTTTGTATAAGGGGTTTATTAGACTAAGTGTCTCACCTTGGGGTGCTCTTATTCTATTTGTGAAGGAGAAAGGTAGTTCTATGCGTATGTATTGATTATAGGTAATTGAAAAAGGTGACAATGAAGAATACCTATCCTATGCCTCGTATCAATGATCTCTTTGACCAGCTATAGGGTACAGCCGTGTTTTCTAAGATTGACTTGAGATCTAGCTATCATCAATTAAGGATTTGGGAAGAGGACATCTTTTAGATATCCTTCAAGACTCGCTACGATCATTACGAGTTTCTAGCGATAAGTTTTGGGTAATGCCCCAACAATGTTCATGGACTTGATAAACCAAGCAATTGGACCTTATTTGGAATCCTTTGTGATTGTATTTATTAATGACATCCTTATGTACTCGAGGAGTAAGGAGGAGCATGAGTAGGATTTAAGGATTGTGCTTTACACTTTTAGAGATCATCAATTTTTTTGCCAAATTCTCAAAGTGAGTGTTCCAGCTTTATCCTATAGCATTCTTGAGAAATGTAGTGTCCAAATATGGGATTATAGTAGACCCCACAAAGATTATGAATATTCGTGATTGGGCTAGGCCTACATCTCTAATCGAGGTCTGTAACTTATAGGGTTAGCATGCTACTACAGACAACTCATTAAGGTATTTTCCTTTATTATAGCATTTATGACCTGACTAACTAAGCTCAAGGTCCTATTTATGTGGTTCAATGAGCGTGAGGCGAGCTTTCTGAAGCTCAAGGACTTGCTCACTTTGGCTCTTATTCTGACTCATCCAATTGAGGGTAAGGGGTTTACAGTATATTATGATACTTTGAGTCTTGGTTTGGGTTGTGTTATAATGTATCAGGATTGAGTTATAGTATATATTTTAAGGCAGTTGAAGGTGCACGAGTGCAACTACCCCACTCATGACTTAGAGTTAGCAGCAGTACTTTCATGCTTAAGATTTGAAGGCATTACCTGTATGGTGTTTCCTATAAGATATCCACTGACCATCATAGTCTTAGGTATATTATAACTCAAAAGAACCTTAATTTGAGGTAGTGCAGGTGAATTGAGTTGCTAAAGAACCTTGAGCTGGAAGACGATGAGTATGGGGCGCTTAGCCTTCTTTTCAGTTTGGCCTTGAACATCCAACCCTTAACTAACAAATTAATTCGACTTGATATTTCAAACCTAGGAGGATTCTTGATAATATTGAGTCTAGGTCTGCTTTGTTGGAGTAGATTTAAGGTCGGTAGTTTTAGGATAGTCGATGGTGTGGTATTTGAGATCAAGTGTTGAGAGGCGAGTAAACTCTAAGGGTATTTTGAGATTTGATAGTCATATTTGTGTTTCGAGGGTAGGAGTTTTGATTCAGTTGATACTTCAGGAGGCCTATAGCTCCAAATACTCTACTCACCCAGGGTCGACTAAGATGTATAGAGACCTGAGACAATATTATTAGTGGAGTGGTATAAGAAGAGATATAGTAGATTTTATGGCTCGGTATTTGTGTAGTCAGCAAGTGAAGGACGAGTATTTGATACCAGGTGGTTTACTTCAGAGGCTACCCATTCCTAAGTGGAAATGGGAGTAGATTACTATGAATTTTATTGGTGGTTTGCCTCATACTTCTTATGGTTTTGATAGCATTTGGTTCATCATAGATCAGTTGACCAATTCTACTCATTTCCTACCTATTCAGGCTTCCTACAGTGTTAAGAGGTTGGCTTGGATCTACGTTTGAGAGTTGTTCATCTTCACAGAGTGCTCATGTCTATTATTTCTGATAGAGGTTCCAATTTACTCTACCTTTGGGGAGGGGATCTTCAAGGAAAATTAGGTACCCAGATTGACCTAAGGACAAGTATTCATCCCCATACTAATGGATAGCTTGAGCAGACTATTCAGGTTTTGAAGGAAATTCTCTAAGCTTGTGTCATGGCCTTTAGAAGTTAGTGCAAGTAGTTTATAGACTTGGTGGAGTTTGCCTACAATAACAACTACTATTTAAGTATCAAATAACGTTATTGGAGGTATAGTATGGTATGCAGTGTCTTCTGGTTGGCTAGTTTGAGACTTCAGAGGCTAGGCCATGAGGTACCAATTTGCTTTGAGAGTCATTGGACTAAGTTTGGGTTATTCATGATAAGTTACAGGTAGCTCAGAGTAGACAAAAGAGTTATAATGATTGTAGGTTTTGTGTCTTGAGATTTGGAGTTGATGATTGGGTTTTCCTTCATGTGTCTCTCATGAAAGGCATAATGAGGTTCGGGAAGATGGGCAAGCTCAAACTCAGATATATCAGGCCATTCGAGATACATTGTTGAATTAGGAAGGTAGCTTATGAGTTAGTCTTGCCTTCAGTCTTTTAGTTATACATCCTATTTTTCATGCATTAATGCTTAGGTAATATATTTCGAATTAGTCTCACATACTCTAGTGGGAGTCGATTTAGTTGGATAGTAGGTAGACATTTATGGAGGAGCTAGTCTCTATTCTACCCGGAGATGTTAGGCTATTGCATTCAAGAGAGATTCATGTGGTTAAGGTTCAGTGGAGACAACATCCGGTCAAGAAGGCTACCTGGAAGACCGAGCGTGATATACATACTCAGTATCCTTGTCTGTTCGAGCCTTCAGGTACTTCTTAACTCTTTACTTTACCAAACGCAAGTCCTTTTAGAAATTGATATTATAAAGACCCTCTAGGTCATTTTCTACCTTTTCATTTTTTTTGTATTTAAAGCTTTCTTAGAGCTTCCCCAAGTCATCTATGACTTGCTAGGACTGAAAGTTCGGTTACGGGGTATTTCATTTGGTTTTCATTATCATTTTTCTTATTTGGAGCTTTTGAGGTTGAAAATGGTCTCGGGCTAACACTTTAGGTAAATAGTCTTGGACGGTAATTCTAATAGTTCCATTAGCTCTGAAATGTTGATTTTACGCTAGGGGAACCCTTAGCCTAGGTCCCGAGGCTCCTGGTCTTGTTTTGGGCTATTGGGTGGATTTTAGTAAAAATGAAGTCTTGGGTGTATGACCTATATTTTAATCAAAATGACCTCTGATAGAAATTTTGATGGTTCTGCTAAGGCCAAAATGCTAAATTTGGTAGGGTAGCATAGCTCTTTTGTGTGCACATGATTCTGAATGAATTTCGAGCACCCGATCGGTGTTAGTTTAGACTTAGAGGTTAGTGCCAAGTTGTTGGTGCAACCTCTTAAGCATCTTGGAGACTACTTAAATGTGTAGCCGCTTTAGCAACTAAGCATCGCTTAAGCAGAGGCTAACCAACTTGGCGAGGTCACTTAAGCGACCTTTTTTTGCCCATTTTTAAGTGTTAAAATACTCTATTATTGGACTTCGAAGCTCAAAAATTAGTGGGAAATTATAATTAAAGCTTGGATTGAGTTGGGAACATTAAAATGGGCATTATCCCATCGTTTCCTCGTAATTTCTCAGTCAAATTCTCTATTTTATCCTTAGTTCTTCATCTAATATTGGGATTATTTTAGGGTTGTTGTTGAGCTTTTATTATGCTTAATTTTGGGACAAGTGATCCTTGAGTTGAGAGAGGCCTAGTGACAGACTCAATTTTCAATTCCTTCTATAGGCCCCACTATTTAATTTTTAACCTAATTTCTGATCTGCAGAGTAAATTCACAAAATGGGTATTGTTGTTCTCATCTGACTCCTAGAATATTATTTTAATGGCATGACAACATCAGAGGCTTCTCCGGAGAAAAAATCTCCAATATTGAGAATTTGTGTGCTTTAGGTGGCATTCCGGTAGTCTAGGCTTATTTTTCTTTTAAAGTTTACTCTATTATGATATTAGTCTGATATTGTGTTAGTTGTGTGTAGGTTTTTATGGTTCGTTCGGTAAATTTCTGGTTGTATTAGCCGATTAGGGGGCCTTAGTGAAGATTTTGACCGTGTTTTCCTTAAGTTAGTGGTTGCCCCTCTTTAGTACTGGACTTAGAATCTTTTAGGGCCTAGGGTTCGGGTTTAGAAGTCTTAACCCAAGTTTAGATAGATGCATATCTTAGGCGAGGTCCTCAGATTTGTAGTTAACTTTATCGCCCTTTCTAAGGTAGATTGCTTTAGGATAGCATTCTTTTTAGAAGCTGAAATGATTATGGAACCGCTTAATTAGATTGTATGTGGATGGGTTGTCTTAATCACTATAGTATGTTTGTTAATTTCGATATCCTTGACAAGTTTGCATTTTGACTTTAAATTACGCATTACGACTTAATAAATGAAATCGAGCATTTACCTAGTGATTTGGTTTTCTAAAATGGAAATAATGATTAGATGGACTTGATATTAATTATAAATCTGAGATATTACTATGTATTACTCATTTATGAATTTCGGTTCAAGTCTGATATCTGACATATTAGTTATACTCTGTTAGTTTTGGTTTGAGTCCAACATCTAATATATTAGTTCCACTTCGAGTTTGGCATTCACTATTATTATTTATTTTTAGATGAAAATTCCGATTTATGACTGAAAAGAGTTTTATGACTAGGGAAAAAATATTCGGTACGCATATCGCACATCTTGGCTCGTTTTACTTTCACTATTGTTATATATAGCCCTTATATTAGTAATATTCTTTGTTTGTACTCACTGTTCTTATGGAGGCTCGATTGAGTTTATTTTATCCTTGAGTGTACCTTCTGGGCTTATAAGGGTCCAACTAGGTTATAGCTAGGCATTTAATTCCGCTTTTGAGTTACCTATATTCGATTTACCAAATCTGCGTAGCATAGTCTATTATTTTTATCTCTAGTTGTTACGATCCGAGGCTGACCCCTAGTCACGATACGGTGCTTAAGGCCACAAGTGACCCTAAGTTAAACCATGATATAATACCTACTGTGGTCACTGAACAATATAATGATAAAGTATCATATGCGGAAGCTGAACTAATATAAATACCAACATGTCTGAATTACTGATAAAAGAACTGAAAACAAATTTGAATATTTGAATATCCAGTCTGGCTATCTGAAAGCCTTTAAGACGTGAGAAGTTGAAGGGACAAAACCCCAACTAATTCTGACTGATTGAACATAAAGAAATATTGAAATAACTAAAAATAACTTATCCTCGATGGAGAGGTACTGCTGCTGAGAGGTACTGAGCTGACTAAGGGCGATCGAGAAACTAAGCGTCCGAACCTATATTGTGAAATCAATATAGCGCAAAAGAGAGTATGCGATCAGTAATTTGAATGTACTGGTACGTGAGATAGGAACTAACTAAAAATAAATATGGATACTGAACATGGATGGATGAACATGTAAAAAAATGCAAGACCAACTAAACCATATACTGAGATAATATGTAAAACTGAATAACTGATAAACTAAATACTTGGTCATGCAAACCTATACTGATAAGACCTGAGTACTGAACTGAACTTGTGGGAGTTATCATGTTACCGACATGCCCCAATTTGAGCTAATTGGGGTTCAACCTATAACCCTAGTTGGAAGGGTGTCAATACCTTGCACGGGTACTGACACTAGTTGTGTGGATCTACTAATATGATATCCCGAAGGACTAGAGTGTCACCCTCAACTGGTAGGTTCTCTTAAGAGAGTGTCAACCCTCAACTGACAGAAAGACCTCTCAAAACCTACGTTGCCTACGTAGTTCTAGAACTCAGGGACTGCTACCAAGGATCACACCCTCGACTAGCAGGTAAGCCTCCATCCCTAGGTTCATTCGGTGCTAAATCCTACTCCCAACTGAACTGACACTAATTCTAACTTAAGTCAACTGGACATCATAACTGATAATGCTCAACATGATCATAACAAATCGAGCATGATATAAAAATCATAATCTGACTAACTTGTTACTTGTAACTCTGAAACATGTTTAAACATATAGGGATTGGATGTTCATAACCCGCCAGCATTGAATGATACTTTAAATATAATAACATCATTTAAAACACTGTAAGGAAATTCATGATTCAAAGACCTATAACATAGTACATCTCACTAAATTGATAAAATCCATGAATTTTCAATATGGGGATGTGTTAAACTTGGGAGAACAACATGCTCACATGGTCTAATTCATTATTTGGCAAATTGACATGGTATTCATTGAACATGATATGGGTGACTGAAATTCAAAGCATGTCATAACATAATTCATATAGGGAAACATATTGACATGGCTTGAATTTAAAATTACTAAGAAATCATTGAGTAAATTCATACTTAACTTTCAGTTCATGAAAAGAGGATAAAAATTTCATACTTGAATAAAAAGGGACTTTTGGTACTCAATGGGCGGAAGAAACTTATTGATAAATATCCCCGCATACCTTAATTGCTTAAATTCTTGAAGAAGAAGCTTGAAATTGGACCTTGAATTGTTGAATCCTTGGGAAGATGCTTGAATTTACGTTCTGAAAATGGTGATGAGTTATGTGTTAACTGATGGGAAATCTTGGGATTTTCAATTCGTGAATTAAGTGTTTGGGGAGAGGAAAAAAGACTAAAATACCCTTTGAACATTTAATAAGGCTTCAAGAAAAACACAGCCTCTGTGACACATTATGTTTTGTGGAGGTCCTGTCTCCGTGACACGCCAAAAATGCGGAGGCATTCTGCTTGCATGGTTTAAAAACACCTCGAATCCCTTCCAAAAATTTCAAAACTCTCCTGGATGACCTTTTTAACATCCTTAAACATATTTTAACTCAAAAATTAATGTTTCGGACTCGGAAAGGCCAAAAATAAAATGTTCATAATTTTTGGGTCTTAAAATGGCTAAGTCCTTTGTACTTAGTGTGAATTAATGCCTTGAACCCCTTTAAACATGCGTCTAGGAGCTGAAACGTGTCTAAAATTTTGTGGGGTATTACACTGACCTTCACTTATTGTCGTTAGTATAGATCCGCACTTTATGTATACTTTTACTGTAATTGAGCTCAAGTGGCCTATGATGTCTAATGCATACCCCGTATTTTGACACTCATATTATACTTCTGCATTTTTTCTCTAATGCAAATCCTAGTACGAGTCATCACTATTGAAGCTGACCTCAAGTTGTGTTACAGACCGGAGATCTATGTGAGCTTTCAGAGTTCGAAGTTGATTCGCGTTCATTTATTTTTGTGACAGCCTTATTTTGTATATCCTGAGACCATTTTGTATATTTTGGCACTATCTAGTACTCTTTTTGATATAATGGCTCTTGTATTGACCTTACCAGCTCTTGGGAAATTCATTTTGGTATATTTTATCCTTTTCCCCCCTCTTGCATGACATATCTATGTAATATATTTCCCGTTTGTCACTTATACTACTATTTCTGTTCTTGTTTCTCTCTCTTCCGCCTATTAGCCCACTACTTATTGTTCCGAGCTATGATTTGACTTACCTACTGGTGGATTAAAGTAGGTGCTATCATAACCTAAAAAATTAGGTCGTGATATGTGATTCAATGTAATTACTCGCATTTTTTTATTTCCTTTTTTGTATTTTCTTCATTTGGCATAACTGCGTTATTATTCTAATATTTGATTTAAAGTAGAACACATTATCAAATGAGATTATAGACTTATCTTCACTTTTTCTTTTGAATTTATTTTTACTTAATTTTTGTTGGGACTTATTTTATGTTATGTTTATGTTGGAATTTGATATGAGGGTATTATGTTAATTTTATTTTACTGAATTTTGAATTTATGTTATATTTTTTGTTCCAATTTATTTGCTTTAGTAGTACATATTGACTTTTTTTTTTGGTTTTTCAAGGTATCCCCACAGTCGGCAGCCGTGAGACTAATCCTTCGTTCCTACTGTCAGCACATTAAGCGGTAGAGAACTGACCACAGAATTTTTTTCATTCATCATAGAGTAAATATTGACTTGTTATTTCATATTTCATGCCATTCATTTTTTAGTTAGAATTGATAGATTATTTTTCTTGTCAAACATTTAAATAATTTTATGGTTATATTTATTATATTAATCTTTGTGTTAAATATGCCGTCCATGATGTTCTTATAAAATGTGTATTCATAGATTTAAAAATTAATTATATTAAATATTACTAACTAAAAATATATACATAGGTTATTTTTTCACAATTAGTTATACATATATATTTATTTATTAATAAAGTTTTAAGAAATAATATTTATCTTAAATACCTAACTTTAATATTATTTATAATGACATATATTTGCCAAACATTAATTTCTAATTTTTATATGATTTATTTATATTTTAAATATAAATATTTTCAAGAAATAATATTTATTCTTAAATACCTAACTTTAATATTATTTATAATGACATATATTTTCCAACCATTACTTTCTAATTTTTATATGATTTATTTATATTTTAAATATAAATATTTTCAAGAAATAATATTTATCTTAAATACCTAACTTTAATATTATTTATAATTACATATATTTTCTACACATTATTTCTAATTTTTATATATTTATTTTTATTTTAAATCTAATTAACTATGTAATTATACATATGCAACAATATTGTAATTACATCATGACAAAAAAACATTATAACGAACAAACAAGTTATCATAATTACTCTATTGTGTAATTAAGAGCCGTTTGGTTATAGGATAACGCCCAAGTTAATACATGAATAACTTGGTTATTCATGTATTAATTTTATACATTGTTTCGTTTGCACATAGGATAAAAGTTATTCACATATTAATTTTATATAACGTTTAGTTAATAAGTTCCAAATGTTATATAAAAATTATTCCTGTATTAATTTTATACGATGTTTGACCGTATTTTAGTAATTTTATATAATTAATACTCACATAACTTATGAGAAAATTTATGTATAATTTTATGTGGAGTAGAAAGTGAATAAGTTATATGACTTAGTGATATATGGATTGAATAACAAAATTACATATTTACCCCTAGCAACTCACTTTTAAATCTTTCAATTCACTGTTGTGGTAATTTTATACATATGATGCTTTGTGCTTGCTTCAACAAAATGAATCGTTCAATCTTCTCAGATCACTTGTCTCCAAGTTTCTTTTCAAATTATCGACAGTAAAGCGAGTCCTTGGAGAATTTTCCTTGTTCGTTTCTTGAGTTGCCTCGGACGAGTTCAATCAATTTTGATTCATGTATTGTAAATGTTCATTAACAAAATCACTTCTAAATGCTTATTAATTTACAACAAATCAAAATAATAATAATGCATAAACAATAGTGCATGTATTAACTAATACTCTAGTAATGCGTGCTGAAGTATCGACAACTACACATCATCATTCTGGGACAAAATAGAATCGAATCGTCAATCTGAGACAAAATAGAATCAAAGAACGCGTTTGAGGTTCATAGAAATGAGGAGTCAAGAAAAAAAAATTCTAAGAATGGCTTGTTGTAATTCCTATAAATAACTAAACTCTTCATAAATAATACGCAACCAAACGGCCCCTTATTACGATCACACCAAGGGTGTGTTTGATAGTGAAGAAAAATGTTTTCCATGAAGAATATTTTTTTAGAAAATGTTTTCATGGAAAAGAAGTTAGTGTTTTGCTTATTTTCTTAAAATGATTGGTGAATGAAAAATATCATCTAGTGTTTAGTTGGTTAATGAAAAAATATTTTTCAGAAGATACATTTTATTGTTTAGCTAAAGAGTAGAAAGTACTTTTTATAAAAATATTTTTTGACCTCAAAAAATATTTTTTAGGATGTGTTTAATATGGAGGATGAAAACATTTTTTTAGGAAAATAAGTTATTTCTTATTTATATTCTTGTATTTGATATGTAAGTAGAACAATATTTTCTAAATATATTTGTATACATTTAATAAAAAATAATAAGAATGAATAGGGCAAGAAATATTTTTTGAATCTTTTTGTTTATTTTGGGGAGAGAATGGTGTGTGGGGGTGGAGTCAGAATAAGTGATAGAGATGGGGTAAGAAAAAGTGTAGAATTTTTTTTTTGAATAAAAATAAAATAATAATTTTTTAGTGGTTGGAGGGGTGGATTCCGGGGTGGGGGTGATGGCTAGTAAAAGTTTGAAATATTTTTTTAAAAAATTAAAGATGTTTTTTGGATCGGGAGTCGTAGTGGAGGTAGTAGGAGATTACGGGGTTGTTTGGTAGAGTGTATTGGCAAAACTAATGCATGTATTAATTAATGTGTATTATAAATACCTTATTTTATATAATTTTTAGTCTATGTATAACTAATGCAAGCATTAGTTATACACTCTATTGTGTATTAAGTTGTGTATTACTAATACCACCCATTTTCTATGTATTAATAATGCAAAGTTTTTTAATACATGCATTAACTTATTAAATGACCTTAATACTCCTCAATTTTCCTCTCAAAATATTTCATCATTTCTTTTCCCGCCATTTTTATTTGCAATAGTGAATTTTTTCAAAACATTTCACAATTTTTTTCCCACCATTTTAATCTACAATAATGAATAATTGATTTAAATAATTGTAATATATTTTTGCTTTGCTTCGAGGGTCTTTAAAAAGATTAAAATTGAGACTATTTCTTAATTTTACGTCTTATATTTTATTTTTGTTTCGACTATGTTAATCCGTTGCTGTAATATTTCATACGCAAAGACGAATGTCTTGCAATTAATCCAAAACCTCTATATACTAGTTCAACAATACTAATTATATTTGAGATAACAAAAAAAAATTATTGCAAAAAAGTGTACAAAATCAAAAAAGGGTATTTTTGTAAACAAACATTTCTTTTATAGAAATTATGTAAGATGTATTATTTCTTATACATCAAACCAAATAATGTATAAGAAATAATACATGTATAACTAATGCAAATATTATTAATACACTATATTTTGCATTGATCTGATACACTCTACCAAACACCTCTAAGTGTATTTTGAAAGTTATATGGATATTTCAATTTGAGAATAAAGTTGAAAAAAAGTTCTCTAAAATATTTTTCTTATTTTCTTTTTGGAGATAAGTTATTTTTCTTAGATTTGTGAAACATAAGTTAATATGAAATATTTTCTACAATATTTAAGCCAATCAAATATGAAAAAATTAAAAAATTTATACCAAACACACTCCAAGTGCAATTACTTTTCCAAACAGAGGTTTTAAACGACACGATTGTCAACAGGTTATAGGAGTATGTAAGACTGCTGGCCCGGCTACTTTTGTTGCAGTTACCATAATGTCCTTCAACCCCGACTCGCCGTCGACGACCAACCGAGACTGGATTTTCCCTTCACAACCTTTCAACCTTCCCCGAACTCCGGCCCGGAGATTCTCTTCGCCTTACCCTCGAACAACGTTGTTTCAGAACTCTCTTTCTCCTCCTTCTCCTTCAAATTCTACTTCTCCTCTACAACGCCGTATTAGTCACCGGCACCGGATTGTTAAACAAGAGAGTTCTGTTAGAGATGAAATTCATAACAAGTCAAACGACCTCGCCGTCCTGTCAGAAGACTCTCCAAACCCGGGGAACAAAACAACATCGGTTGATAAGAAATTTGTCCGTTTATTTTGCCGCTTCATTGTTAGTTGGCAGGCGGCTTGCATTATTGCAGTAACCTCTCTCGCTCTCTCTCTTCATTGGCTGATTTTACAAAATTATCCTTATTATTTAGAAGAACATTATAGGAAAAAATGATAACAACGGTTCCTTATGTTTTATAGTAGGTTCAATCTAGTCCCTTAAATATTCCTTGAACAATTTTGGTTTTAAAGTTTGTCAAACATTAACACTTTAGTTTCCATGAAACTTTTACCAAACTGCATTTGTTAAATTTGACGTAAACTATAAAGGGAAAAGGGCCTAAAATGCCCTTTATCTATATGAAATGGTATAAAGATATCCTCCGTCTACCTATGGGGCCTAAAATGCCCTTTTCGTCTATCTATTGGGGCTATTTTACCCTTTTATTTAAGAAAAAATTATATAATACCACAACTTATCTTTATTAAACTACATAAAATCCCTATCATTTTTATTAATATTAACCAAATAAATCTTTTTCGTCATTCTAAGTTGATCTGAAAAATATTTAAAAAAATAATATAATTAGCTATTTTTAAAAAAAATATCATACATATACATGGCCGTATTAGTTAGTCGTCAGATATAGTATATAAAATATTTATTTTTATAACAGATTCTAATATATAAAAAAATAATTATATATTGAATTTCCATATTTCTTATTTATTGTCTGTTTTTATGAAAGCCTTTGTTCATTCATTTCTTATATACTATATCAAAACTTTATGTTTTTCATTTTTATTGCTTGTTTTCATGATGCCTTATAAATATATGGTATAATCATACCCTAAAAATTGATGGTATATTTATATATTATACAAATTATATTTATATCATAAAAAATACATGGTATATTTATACCATAAACATACATGGTATATTTTAGATATGAAAAGTTTATACCATGTAATACTAGAAATATATATTTATATTTAATAAATAATTTTTTAACAAAAAAAGTACTTCTGTCATAATGAGATATACCATGAATATTTATCCCATAAATTATATCAAAAATATAATAATAATCAGACTTTGACGTAAATTATATTTATACAACAAAAATACATGATATATCTGTACTTTCAACAATGATTTTTATTCCATAAATATTTATCCATAAAAAATTATGGTTAACCCATTACATTAAAATTAAAAATACACGATAATGAAATATTATTAGATGATTAGCATACATGAAAAAAATGAAACATACACGAGCAAATAAAGGAATACTTAGTTTATTTAAAAGTATTTGAATTTTGAATATAAAAGAGAGAGATTTGAAAGCAGGGATTATCTTTTTCACTTTTAATTTGAAGATTGAAAATATATCTCTTAAATTAAGGTGAATTGATAATTAGTTATAACATTAAATTAGAAATTATAATTATCTTTTCTATGATTTTTTTTAAATGGTTATATATGTAAAAAAAATCTCTTATTTTTGTAATATTGAAAAAGTACTATTATTTTTGTAATTAAGTTTTAAGGATGGCTTTTTCACGTAATTTGCCTAAATAAAAGAGCAAAATAGGCCCAATAGGTAGACAGGAAGGGCATTTTAGTCCCAACAGGTAGGTGAGAAAGGCATTTTAAGCCCAATAGGTAAACGGGAAGGGCATTTTAGACCCAATAGGTAGACGAAGGGCCTTTTTGCACCATTTTACATAGCTGAAGGGCATTTTAGGACCTTTTTCGAGATATAAAAGTAAAGGAGATTAATTGATACTCATATTTAGAGCAATAATTTTTGTAGTTTCTGTTATTTTTTATTTATTTCTTGAATCAATTGCAATTTTTTTAAGTGTAGTTTCAACCTTTTCGTTAAAAAATTATCTTTTTAGTGTCTAGAGCAGTTTTTGTTTGCATATTTTATGATTTGATGAGACTTTCTTGGTGTTTGTGGTAAAATATTTTATGGGAAAAGATATAATTTCCCCACTGAACTTGTCGTCAAAAAACTCACTTTAATATTTAATTTCATTGGTAATTATTTACCCCTTAACAACTTTTAAATGAATTATATTACCCTTTAATGGCTGACGTGGAAATAAAAAAAATAAAAAATTAAAGCGCGATTTTATTTAAAAAAGTGTAAAAAAAAATTGGTGGGGCCCACTTTAAAATTTCCCGCCATTAAATTTTTCTCCTTCTTCCTCACACTCCACCACCCCATGTCGTCTTCTTCCTTACACCCCACCACCCTCTTGTCTTCTCTTTTCTTTATTTCTTTTCTTTTTTCACTTCTATCCATCAAAAATCTTCAATCAAATAAATTCTTTATTTTTATGACAAAAAAATTCAACTATCAAAGTGAAATAAATTCTTTATTTCTAATCCTTTTACCCTCAAAGTAAAACTTTTTGGTATTACAATGGCTATTTCAATTCCAAAAATTATACACCAAGTTAACAAAATGTCAAAGAGCAAAAAAGAATGATCACAACATTTTCTGCAAATGTAGTGTTTTCTAATGAAGGACTATTGATAGAGATCCTCCTTCATGTGCCCGTAAAATCACTCATTTGATGCAAATATGTATCGCAAAAATAACATTCTTTAATCTCTAATTCCTTTGAAGAAGAAAGAATGATTAGGAGGGGGTTTGGGGTTGCGGGGGATTATTTGCAGATTATAGGAAGTGGGTGGGAGGGGGATGAACAAGAGAGAAAATGAGGGGAGGGAGGGCAGCAGTTGTGGGGTTTGGGAGGTGAAGAAGAAAGCTTAGGGGTGGGGGACAAAAGGATTTTTTTAACTTTTATATATATATATATATGTATATATATATATATATGTATATATATATATATCATATATATATGTATATATATAAAATTATTTTTTAATTCTTTTTTGTGTGTGCTTGTGTGGTAATGACGTGGCAATGACGTGACATTGACTTGGGGGCGAGTGTATTACACTCTCCTTTGTGAGAATGGAATTACATTTTTGGGGTGGTATATAATTGACGCAAAAGTTGTTGGGGGTAAATATTTATCAATAAAGTTAAAAGTGTTAAAGTGAGTTTTGACGACAAGTTCAAGGGAAATTATGCCTTTTCCCATATTTTATTAATGTTCCTGTCAAGTCTAATAAAACATAAATTGTTAAATATTCCATGGAGACTAAATTGTTAACTTTTGTTAAACTTAAAAGGACCAAAACTGTTCAGTACATAACCGTCTACCAATTAAAAAAATTGTTTCTTACTACCTCAAAAATAGTAAAATTAACCAGTGCATCTCAAGGGAAGGGACTATTTGAACCTACTCTCAAATACAAGAGACCATTTTTGTCGTTTTCTCTTGTTACTTGTTTTTTATAGTTTCATTTGGAGATACATGTATTGAAAAGAAAATAGTGTAGTGGTATTTGTTTAAAAAGGGCTAATACATAGTTTATCCTCAAACATGTAACAAAATCCCTTTTACACACATCCTCCTTCAGGAACAAACACATGAACATTTCAGGAAGTGTATCTAACCCACATTACTTTGGTATTTGACAATTTTCTTCCAAATAACTAACAAATGGAATTGTGACGTGTGTTGTTAACTAAAAAAAAGACAACACTTAAATTTATTAAACAAAGAAGCCAAGGAAGAAAAATGCATCACCACCTTGGCTGCTGTCGCAGGGGTGATTTTCCATAGCTGAGTTTCTGCTCGAGGTTTGCCCACTATGCGATAGTCAAGTCCCCCGTTGACTCAGTCTTCAACAATCCTTAAACTTTATTTTAGCATGACAAAATAAAGCTAAAGGCACAATCAGATATAAGAAAAGTCCCATCATTTGTATTAATTTCAAAACATACAAAGGACCCCTCACTCATTGTGACCACAAGTGGGCATAACCTAGTTCAATTTAAACTAGGCAGAATCATAAGTCGATTGCTGCCCTTACATTCTTTTGAAACCCTCATTTTTCTTCATAGTGTTCCATAGTGGAATTCCTATTTCACTTCTTTC
Source organism: Capsicum annuum (assembly GCF_002878395.1). NCBI lineage: Eukaryota > Viridiplantae > Streptophyta > Magnoliopsida > Solanales > Solanaceae > Capsicum > Capsicum annuum. Next base: position 135,128,437 of record NC_061113.1, on the reverse strand, counting down.
CCACCTAAATTCGTCTAAGATCAAGATTTCATTTTTATAGCTCATAGTCCAACCTTTCGCTTACAACATTTAGACCATAGGCCTGACACCTCAAGTCTAATCCTGATTAATGGGCAATTGACACTCAACTACCCAGGCATTCAAATTTCGAATTACAAAAGTGATACAAGAAATAAGAAATCTGGCAATAAGCAATTACAAGAAGGAAACAACCCAACCGTTAACATTGGCGCCACATGTGCATGTGCTACCCAGCTCCACATACTCAAGGTCGGCTTTGGCGCCACTTGTGAGTCAAGTAACACATTATAAAATCAAAAATGAAAAGAAAACACAGTAGTAAAATATTCATGTTGAAAGTTCAATTAATCCAAAATGAGAAGACTATATATAATGTAATTAATACAAATACAACACAAGAATATGGAACGTACATTATTTTTTATCAACCCAATTTTTTCTATTCATTTCACACTGTTTCCCACTCTTTGAACATATGTCGCCTCTGATGTTTCTACACACGCTCACCGCCAATGCACTGTCATCTCGCCTCATATCTTGGTTGCATTTTGCTTTTGTCATGCCAACTCTTGTTTTCCTCGTACCATTTTGGAGAGTTCGTCTTGCGTTACCTTGTCGTTGTTTTCTTTAGCCTTTGCCATATGTTCGCCTTGATTTGCCCACTCCTGATATAACCTTGACACATGCCACTACTCGTGCCACCCAGCGTCCATGTCGTGCCATGGCCGACGCACTAATTTGTGGGTTTGTTGTCAAATTGGTAATGGCGCCTACATTACCCACATGATTGACTCGTCCCACACATAAACCCATAACAAGGTTATCCATGACAATGCATTGTCGACACCATGCCATTTTTGAGTTAAAGGGCTGAGCCCCTAACAACTGCTACTATTACACCTCTTATGATTAGGCTCTTTAGAAATCTAATCATATCGAGAAAAAAGGACAAGTCGGAGAGGTTTAACTATAAACTGGAGCAATGATGGGGGAGAAAATAAATCAAAAGGGGAGGGGGTTGCAGAAAGGAAGAAGACAAAACTGGCACGGGGTTTGGGGGTAAGGGAGGAGACAAGAATGGGGGAGAGGGTTAGATAAAAAAATAAAGGGAGCGGTGAAGACGACACAAATAGAACTGTTTAAATGGGCTGGCCTAACCCAGCCTCAGTGGGCTAGAGAGTTAAATAGGTTAGGATGGACGGCCCTTTTAACTAAAGGGCCTTTAAAATATAGCAGCCCAACCCAGCCCTCAGGCGTGGGTTAGTAGGGATTGGCCCTTCAACAAAAATTAAAGTAACCCGTAACATGATAATGAAATGAAGCGTTATTTATAGAAATTCACCAACCATATAAGTCTTCATTATACGATGATAATTAATATCAACCAAATGAAGAATAAAAAATAGCTAGCCCTAACTTTTCATGCTGCTTATGAGCAAAGAGAATTCAGAAGACCAAAGGGCCACGAATATGTATATATGAATATGATATATCATATATAAAATAATATATTCATGTTATACATTATATTACTGATGACTATTGGCTGAATACTTAATTACTACAGTCTACTAGAAATGTCCTTTGTAATTCTTTTTAGTTTTTGTTTTACCTTGTTTAATTATTTTGGATTTTTTATTTGGTAAACAAATAAATAAATTAAACATTTTTTAAATTCACGGGCTGGCCTTTGAGGCTCATGCGTTAGGCCTCTGAGGTTGATGGCCTAGTGAGGTGAGGCCTAAAAGTCTCACTCCTAAATTAGCCACAAAAACTTAGCGCAATCCCACTTAATTAAAGGGCTGGGTTGGGTCGGCCTCGGTGGCTAAGCCTATTTTGACAGGTCTAGACACATATGGGGAAAAGGTTGGGCAGGGAAGAAGTCATATAGGAGGGTGGGGTAGGAAAGAAAACTAAGTATGAGGGCTTTGTAATTTGTTTTTTAAAATTGGTGTGAAATGGTAAAAAGGAAAAATTATAAAATGCAAAAAATAAAGAAGTTGGATACATGAATGACACATAACTAAAGTGGTGTGTAGTAGAAGCACTTCGTAAACACTTGGTGTGTAAGACGTTTTCCATGATGGAAGGGCGTGTTGAAGGGATTTGGCTACAAGTTCAGGCGAGAAACTATGTATTAAGCCTTTAGATAAGATTCAATAGCTTTTTTGAATTTTATCAAAATCTTTTTTCAGTTAGTTGTTTCAACATTTCTCAAACTAAATGCCACCTTAATACATTCTGAATCATTAAATTATGGTTTTGCTATATTTTGGTTGCAGGTACTGGTGACTTGCTTTACATCTCTTGTACAAAAAAACTTTTCTTTACACAGTCAAATTAGCGATTTGCAGGTAACTTATAATATCAATATTTATTATCTCTTATAATTATGTATGTATTTAAGGTGTTAGGAAATTTAAGTTACGTTACATTGATTACTGTGACCATAAAATTATTATTTCCTCTAAAGGTTAAAATACTATAATGATCATATGGTTATGTTTGTCCCATTTTATACGTAATCATTCTTATTTGAGAAGTTAAAATGGTTTTTTTGTTGACTCCACTTTTCTTAAACATCCTATATGCATTTTAGTTTCTTTTTTCTAAGGTTGGTTTGTACTACTCCTACTTATGAAGTTTCTTAATAAGTTAATCTGGTTTTAAAGGAAATATTGTGTTTGTTTTGGCCTATTTTGGTTGTTGGAAAATAGCTTGGTTGTTGAAGTAGCAAATAGTTCAATACACTTACAAGTCAGAAAAATGCGTAGAGGTGTTGGTTGAGTCTTGGAATCATTAATGAGGATTAGGAACCTACTTTTGACTCAAAAAATGACGTAGTTCAGTCACAACAGGTTTTGTTGCCAGGTCCCTATTGTTAGCTTGTCGGGGCTAGAGAAGTGCATAGTTACTACCAGCACTACTGTAAATGTCTTGAATGAGTAATCTTTTTATAGTTGTTTTAGAGAAAGAGTCCTAGAAGTGGTAAACTCTTCCTCTATTTTTTCTATTTGAAGAAAGTGTTTAGAAATGTATGTTGATGCCCGACAATATGATAATGGGGTCGGGAGGATGATAATGGAGGAAGATGCCTTACTGTTAACAATTACTGAGGAGGAGAGGAGATTAATGGAGTAGCTGGGGGAATTTGTGGGTTTTTCCTTTGGTTTGGGGGGGAGGAGGAGGAAGAGAGAATATTAGAGCTGTTTATTGACAATTGAAAGAGAAGCAAGAAATTTTAGTAGGGTTGAAAGGGGTGAGGTTAGGGCAGGGAATGAGAAAAAGATAGGGGAAGGGCAACATGAGATGGGTAAATTGCAGTGTATAAGAGGAGGCAAGGTGGAGAGTGAGAGATGTGGATAAAGGGCAAGGGGAAGAAGTTGGGTGGTGGAGAGATGATTGGGGGGGGGGGGGGGGATAAGGATATAGATATTGTTTATGGATAGTAAAATTATTTCGTGGGAATGTGAGGGGGTTGAATGGCCCTAATAAAAGGGCAACCATAAAGGTGAGTTTAAGGGGTTGAGGGCAATCTTATATGTTTTCAAGAAACTGAAAAAGTAGGGCTGCCAGATGCTATTGTAAGAAGTTTGTGGGAGGTAGATGAGTGAGATATGAGTTTATTCCAGATCGCAGGAATGTTGAGGGATTTTTTTTAACTATGAGACAAGAGGAAACTATAATTTATGCAAGGAAAGAAAGAGAAGGGTTAAAGGAAATTTTTTTGGGATGAGATGAAAACTATTATGGGAGAGTGGGACATTCCAGGGGTACTTAGAGGTGATTTTAGTACTATTCGGTATCCTGAAGAGAGGGACGGATACAGGGTGATATGAAGATCTATAGAGGAGTTCTCGGTGTTTATTGGTAATCATTCCTTCATTGACCTTCTTTGTAAGTATAATTGTGTCAAATAATACTCTTGAACTAAAACCTTCTCAAAAAATAAATAAAAAGTAAGACTCTTTGAACTATCTACATAAGGTTGAGCTCTTATTTTCCAGATCATCTTCCAAGATCATTCAAGTAATATTCATGATGAGGAACTGTAGTAATATATTGCCTTCATCTTCTTTAGTTATTAGTAAACTTAAAAGTGTGCAACATTACATTTATATTGATGCAACAATTCTGGGCTTTTGAGAAGTAGAATTTGACTAACATGTATGCAAGATATTACTAGATCTGTCCCTAAATTACTTACCTGTTTCTCCTTTCCTTCCCGTTATATCAGGATGAGCTTCAAAGCTCAATATCAGACTGAGACGCTGCAACATTTCAGATTCTATTGACATTATTGACTCAATGTCAAAGCAGAATATTTCTGGTGTAAGTTTGAAAACTACAGCATTGATTCTCTCACTCGTGATCTTGTCCCTTCCTCTTGTTTTTATTAAATATATGGAGTATATCTCTAATGTTAGAAGACCGTCGGACTGTACCACAGAAGAATTATCTCTGAACAAGTAGCTAGCTTACCGGGTAGATGTATTCTTATTATTTTATCCTTATGCTAAACCACTGGCCTTGTTAGTTGCCACTCTGCTCCTTATTTTTCTTGGTGGCTTAGCACTTTTTGGCGTGATAGATGATAGCATAGCAAATTGCCTTTGGTTATCATGGACTTATGTTGCAGATTCAGGAAATCATGCTAATTCTGAAGGCATTGGTCCACGCCTAGTGTCAGTTTCTGTTAGTTTTGGTGGAATGCTGATATTTGCCATGATGCTCGGGCTAGTTTTTGATGCAATCTCTGAGAAATTTGATTCACTCAGGAAGGGAAGAAGTGAAGTAGTTGAGCAGAACCATACACTTATAATTGGTTGGAGTGATAAACTGGTGGGTCCTTCTAATTAGCTAGAGTTTGTTCTTTCACAAGCTCATATGTTCAAATGATCGGCGTTCATTTTCCTTTATCTAGATAACTGCCCTCAAACTGCTGACTAATTTTAGCACCAGATCGGAATAGCAATCCTCCTAGTATGGTATTTCTTATTTTTGCATAGCTCAGAAGCTCTCTCTAATTTTACTTAAGATTTCCCCTATCATTACTCCAAGAAAATGAGAGAAGCTCCAAACCTTTGAGGTATTCTTTTCTTTCTGTAATTGTCAATTGAGTGTGGTAGAATCAGAAGAACTACATTAACTTTTTATTACCTATTTGTCTGCCAAGTAGATTGATGCTATCTTTTATCAATTGTTCTAAGCCCTTCCCAATTATTTACCATGCTCCATGAAAATAACAAGATTGACTAGGAAAACAGGCTTCATTATGTAAGGAATTGGAACACAATTGATAAAAATTGTTGAGCTTTGACTACTTGGCCTTGCAAAAAACTTAAATATTTTTTAAAAATTGGTTTAGTTTACAAAATAAATAAATAAACACTTAAAATATACATAATGCAGCTGAGGTTTACTAATGTTTGCTGGAGATTTCTTAGTATAACTCTGTATTTTTTGGGCAACTTAAAGTGATTCGAAAGAAGTAATGGTCTCATTCACTAATAATATATCTGTATACTCAGGGATCGTTATTGAATCAACTCGCAATAGCTAATGAGAGTTTGGTGGGGGGGGAACTGTTGTAGTCATGGCTGAGCGAGATAAAGAAGAGATGGAACTTGATATTACTAAAATGTAGTTTGATTTTAGAGGAATTTCTGTCATATGCAGAAGTGGAAGCCCCTTGATTTTGGCTGACCTGAAAAAGGTATGCATTATTTTTTGCTTCCAAACATTTATTATGTCATCAAAAACCTTTCTTTCCTTTCTTATCATTGTATTGAATGCCATTTTCCTTCCAGAGATCTGATTCTATCATGCAATGCTTTATCGTGAAATTTCGCTAGAGTTTCTCTTTTCTGATTTTAAACAGCTTCTCATCAAAGGACACTTCTTGTCTCGTGTTGATTGTTTAATAAAGGTTCCTGAAGTTGTCCAGAATTTGTAAGTTAAATAATCTTTTGAGCTCATTGGGTAAATTTGTAGTAGGTGTCTGTCTCTAAGGCTCGTGCAATAGTTGTCCTCGCTGAAGATGGGAATGCTGACCAGGTCAGATCAATAGATATTTTAAGCAACTCATTTTTAGGATTCAAAACTGTAGTTCCTAATATACAAAAAAAATTAATGTAGAGTGATGCCCGTGCTCTAAGGACAGTTTTAAGCCTTACAGAAGTAAAGGAAGGACTTCGGGGCCACCTAGTGGTTGAACTCAGTGATCTTGATAATGAGGTCCTTGTGAAGCTAGTTGGTGGAGATCTTGTTGAAACAGTGGTAGCTCATGATGTAATTGGGCGCTTAATGATTCAATGTGCTCGACAGCCAGGTCTTGCGCAAGTCAACTTTTAGCTTTGATCAACTTTGTATGGTGACTGATACTTAATTCAATCGTAGCTACTACATTCAGTAGAAGAGGGAAGTATATCAATGTCATGAATCTAATTTATTTCTCTATGGACTTGGCAATGGCAGATATGGGAAGACATCCTTGGATTTGAGAATTGTGAGCTCTACATCAAGAAATGGCCATAGTTGCATGGCATGCAATTTGAAGAAGTCCTAATCAGCTTTCCTGATGCTATTCCTTGCGGAGTCAAGGTGGCATCATCAGGTGGGAAAATAATACTGAATCCCGATGACTCCTATGTGTTGCAAGAAGGAGATGAAGTCCTTGTTATTGCCGAGGATGATGACTCGTATGCTCCAACAGCACTGCCTATGGTGCTTCCCCTTTTCTTAAGATAGCTATATTCTCTTGTTTCTCTGCTTGAAAATGTAGTGAACCCAAATCACATATTATAACGCTGATGAAAAAGTCAATACATCACAAAGTTATACAATTCTTTAAGAGTATATTCATCAATAAGATAAATTGGTTGACTTCGGTCTAAATTAAGCTTTAGATACTGTCGAGAACCTTTTTTCTCGGCTTCTATTTGGAGCATATGAACTGCATTCGATATTTATTATGATCAATATAATATAGGTCATGAAAATTGAACAAATTTAAGCACCCAAGTGTGTGGCCTAATGGTTCAATGAAGTTGGGTTGAGCACAAGGAGGTCTAAGGTTCAATTCCCAACAAAGACAGACAAACACCAGGTGATTTCTTCTCATCTATTCTTGCCTTGGTGGACAATTAGTTCCGATGAGCGCAAGCTGGACCGGACACCACAGTTATCAAAAAAGAAATTGAACAGATTTATATTAGATTATAAATTTTCATACTGCAGAGATAATTGAGTTTGGTGGGTGTGCCTTGGTGGATAGAGTTGCCTAGTACCTGGTGCTGGTAGGAGGTAACAGGTATACTGTGGAATTAGTCGAGATGAGCGCAAACTGGACTGGACACCACAGTTATAAAAAAAAATTGAACAAATTTATATTAGATTGTAAATTTTCATACTGCAGAGATAATTGAGTTTGGATATTTGCAAGTAAAAATTATTAATGCCAACCTCACAACCTCTCAAAGGACACAAAAAATCTTTTATTAGATTCATGATAACCATTAAAAGTCTTAATAAATGGAATAAAAAAACTCGATGACTTCAACATTTAGTGGATCACATGAAGGAGATCCTCTTCTGCTTCGCAATTGAGGGATTCTAGGCATGGAATTCAAGCAAGCAGAACGTGGCATTAATAGACTTTCTAAGGTATAATTAATTTGGTTATTCAGGTCAAAGAAGCATCTTTGATGCACATTGTCCGACCAACAAGAAAGCCACAGAAGATTCTACTAACTGGATGGAGACGAGACATTGATGATATGATTGTGGTGAGTTTGAATCAAAGTTCCTAATTCCTTTTCATTTTACCTGAATGTTGCAGGTTCAGAGAGGAAACTTGCCAAAGAACTTAATTACTCCAAAGACTACAGAGCGGATTCATTTTTGTGGTTGGCGACGAGATATGGAGGATATGATACTGGTAATCTTGTGAGGAGCCAGCTGTATGTTTTCCTTACTCACGCAAGCTTTTCTCTATAGACTATGGGGATAGAGATTTCTTGCTTGTTTTCTGTATCTTCCCACCTCTTCCTCAGCCTATATATATGCTTATATATGCTTCCAGGTTTTCTGATTTCTGAATATTTTCTCATTCCATCTCTCAGTTCCAGAGAATGATGAAAGAAGCCCAGAAAGTACAAAGTATTTAAGATCTGAACAATTTTTGAAAAAATGATGCTCTGTAACTCCAACAAACTCAGCTACTCATTCTAGGTATTGGATGCCTTCATAGCTCATGGTTCAAAGTTGTGGATGTTCAATTAAGTCTCCGAGAAGGAAAGAGAAAAGAAGCTAACAGATGGTGGCCTGGATATTAGCCAGCTGGCAAACATAATACTGGTAAACCGCGAGGGCAATGATGTTATACGCCGCCATCTAGAAAGTCTTCCCTCGGAATCATTTGACTCGGTGAGTAAGATTCACTAAATATGCAAAACAGATGCACTTTAGGTAAAATATAAAGTAAGTGTGTTCTGATGTTAACAACGCTCAGATGGGGGAATGGGATGGGGTTTCTGTTGGGTTGGAAATCGAGAGGGCGTCATGCGGAAACTATTAGTTGCAAACTATTGAGATAATAAATCAGACGAAAAGAAAAACATACTAAAAACATGATTATATAGTTTGACCAATTGACCTACATATAAAAATCTAATATAAAAGAAAATATAAAACTATTAGAGAGAAAATTTTCCCTAAACAAAACTCTTTAAACGACTACATTGTGGATGTTATTATATTATGGTATGAGAAGGGGTATCTTCTATTTATAAATGTCCAAAATCTTTCCTTCAAGAAAGAGGTTAACTAAATATGAAAAAGAATTATATTTTTTTCTTTCAGGAAAAATAAAAGTAATTATGATAATTTTTCTTTTCATTCTAAGAAAAAATAAAATTTAAAAAAATAAAATTTAAATATAGTAAGAATGAAAAAGTAAAAGTAATTATGATAACTTTTATTTTCCTTCTAAGATAAAATAAAACTTAAATATAGTAAGAAAATCAGGACAAAAACCCTAACAAATCTCCCCTTTTTGGCTTAATTTTCTTCACTTGATCCGTCTTCTCTTCATATCACGTGCATGAACTTCGTTCTTGATATAATCTTCATAACTGTACTTGCCATGGTTAAAAGTAAATATCATGGTTAAAAATTGGTTTAAAAGTAATATTTTATTTTTATTTTTAAAGATGCAGTAGCAGGAGTGTTGAAAATATGGTTGAAATTTGTTCTCCACATGTAGTTCGACAAAAATCTTTATTATCATCCAAATTGTTGCAGCTTGATTTTGAAACCACTTTAAACCTGTTTAATCTCGTCTCACCACACCATTGGACCATAAGCTCTGATACCACTTGTTGGGTTCAAAATCGAGAGGGTGTCATGCGGAAGCTATTAGTTGCAAACTATTGAGACGATAAATCAGACGGAAAAAAACATACTAAAAACTATATAGTTTAGCCAATTAACCTACATATAAAGACTTAATATAAAAGAAAACATAAAATTATTAGAGAAAAATTTTTCCTAAACGAAACTCTTTAAACGACTACATTGTAGATGCTAATATGTTATGGTATGAGAAGGGAGGCCTTCTATTTATAGATATCCAAAACCTTTCCTCCAAGAAAGAGGTTATCCAAATATGAAAAAGAATTATATTTTTTCTTTCAGAAAAGTAAAAGTAATTATGCTAACTTTTATTTTTCTTATAAGAAAAAATAAAACTTAAATATAGTAAGAAAATTAAGACCAAAACCCTAACAGTTTCTGGGGTGTTCCTGTTCATATTGTTTCTTTTATAACTTGTACTACTGTTCTGAATTTTCTTTTCGTATGTACAGATCTTAATTTTGGTAGATGAATTAGTGAAAGATTCCACAATTCAGGCGGATTCCAGATCACTTGCCACATTACTGTTAATACGTGACATTCAGGTACATTGTGGAATGGATATTTTATATCTTATTCTGTGCCACATTTATGAAAATTTAGTGTCCCATTACATCTATTAATGTCACATGTTGTTTAGATATATGATATGTTGCTGTTCTAAAAAGTTTTGTAAGGTAAAAAAAATTATTTTAATAGAAATTCCCATATACAAACAGTATACCAAAAAAGTATATAATATATAACATATGATTTTCACAAACTACATCCAATCTTCTATACACAGCAACCTCATGGGTGCACCAAAAAGAAATCAGGAATTAAGAGACTATTCTTCAAATGTACGTAGTCCTCTGTCCCATCAAAAGCTCTCATTTTCTTTCCTTCCACGAAATTCACAACAGTGCTAGTAAGGCAACATCCCAAGCTCTTCCATTTTTTTCTTCTAAAAGTATCAGTTGAAGGGTGCTTCCGTCACTATGCCCTGCATTGCTCATTGCATCCCAAACCATCTCAAAATCTCACACAAGTGGAGTTGTTACTGGACAATTGGGATGAGGTGGTCCAGTATGTTGCCTAGATACTGGTGCAGGTATTTGATACGGGTGTGGATCTAGAGGTCGGATCTTTCATCACATAAATTTTAGGATTCGAGGATAGGGGTCGAAGTTCAAGTTTGGGTGTTGGATACAGCTAATAAGATGTATGTAACGGCTTTTGAAGTCTATTTTTTGACAAATTATTGAATTATTAAATTCTCTTTAAACAAGGACGATGTGTTTTTACTTTCCTTTTTAGCCTATTATATAGAAAATAATGTCACTTTCTATTGTTAGTAACTCTCTGATTCCATGGCATGTTTAAGACCACAAGATTCAAAGAATATTTTTGGTTCAATATACATATTTTTAGTTTAAGATCACAAGATTCAAAAGTATTCTTATTTACTTAAGTTTCGTGCCCAGTCAAACTAAAACACAATGAAACGGAGGGATTAATATTTTATCCATAAGTTATCTCGTGTAACAACAAAGTGTTGTAGTACTTTATGTGAATATATATAAGTTATCTCATATAATAAACAATTTGTTGAGGACACATTTGATATATATGTATAATGTATGTGTACGTGTATATATATATATATATATATATATATATATATATATATATATATATATGACATAATCCCAAAATCATACCAGATAGCCGATCAACCTAAACATCTTGGTGATAGATGAAGTCAAAGATCCCAAGTTAGGTTGACTAAATACAGTATGAATCCACACCCAAATCCAAATTGTATCAATCGGCAGTCCACGTCTTTACTGAACATTTGCACATGATGCACTAGTTGACACAATCTGTCCTTTTTTCAAATCCTCAGGTATCAATATTACTCTGCTCTCTACCAAACACATGAAAAATTACACTTTCTCTAAAATTTTCTGCTTAATGTATCTTTAATTAACCAGGTTCTGTTTTTTTTTCATTGCTTCCATGTCTAAGCGATCAGACAGCCTCGTAGTTCTTGACTGATTTGGTAGAATAAAGTTTGTCATCAAACACCTGCATTTTTTTCCCTTCTGGCATGTGTTCTCACAACAGTATTACTGCATTCATGTGCAAATTTTGGAGTCGTCCCTTTGCAGAACCAGTAGTTTGATGTTGATCCCCAATATTACTTTACTATACTGAGGACATAATCAACAGGATACAGAAATGGATGTAGAAATCCTCTTACTGATTGAACTATTAGCATATTTTCAAATTTAACCACAAAGATCTAAGATTTCTCGAGGAAAACAGTCATCTACCACTTAGAGCTTAATTTAGATGCATGATTTTTATTTCAGAAAGTAACAATATTCTTGTATTATCTTGCTAAATCTTACTACTTTTAGATGTTCTGTTTCTTTTATCTTCGGATGCACTCTAAACTCTTTTGAGCTGATTTAATACTATTTAAATTTGATCCTTAAGCTGTGACATCAGATGATGCACTCAGAAATCTATTTCTTGTTTTGCAGGCCAAACGCTTGCCATACAGAGAATCTGTGGTTTCCAAAATTCACAGGGGTAGCTCCTCCCAAGGCTCCTGGAGAGAGGAGATGCAACAGGCTTCAGATAAGTCGATTATAATCAGTGAAATTTTGGACCCGAGGACTAAAAACCTCTTGACTATGTCAAAGATAAGTGACCGTTTTGTCAAATGAGCTTATTAGCATGGCATTGGCCATGGTGGCAGAGGACCGTCAAATAAATAATGTATTGGAAGAGGTGAGGCAACTGGCATGGGTCATGCCTACTGGCTACTGGGTTGCCTGATTTTTTGTGTCTAGTATAGAGGAGCCACACATTGCTCCAGTACGCATCCAGTATTATTGGAGCTTTTAGGGATTTATGCATATATCAGCGTATTGTAGGAGATCAAACACTCCATTTATTAGGGAAAGCTAACAACTGAAGCAACATGAAATATATAAAATAGAAAGAAAAAAAAACATAATATGTGATATGATAAAAACTTGGAAACTCAAGAAACGGTCTCAAAACAGTCCACAAATGAATGAGAAACCAAGAGCACACTTGAGACCAAGTCTCGGCTTCAACAACAAACAACAAGAACAATAATAAGACAAGAATAACAAGGTGTCTTGAACACCAAATCAGTCACCCAAACTATATTAACAACAACAATATGAATAACAAGGATGAACACTAACAATATGAGGAACAAAAACACAACACGGCTTGAATAACAAGAACACAACTACAAGATTACAATGAAAACAAAGGATAGATAGATAGACTACGCAAAGGTATAATCTTAAGAACTTATGAACCTATTCCACTCTTGGACCCTTAACACCACACCCAATGATTCATCTATCTCTTACGTGACACAAGATCGAATTCCACCTCTCTAGCATCTATGTTTCCAAGCAAAATGCAATCACTAGTGATTCCACACTAGATCTTGCCCTAGTTTTGGCCACGCCTCTTTAGAGAGAGGACTTGATGTTCCTTGTGTCTTATGACTTACAATAATATCCAAAAACTAAGTCTAAAAGCCCTACAATGTTCCTTATATAGCTATTACAAAATATAAGTTAAAATGACCCAAAGGCCCTTCAAAGAGTGGGCGCCCATCAAGTGTAAGTTATGGACCGATTTTGGTGCATTTTGGGCCTCTTTTACATTTCAATTGCACACACCAAGGCTCGGGTCCAACATGCATTCTCATAAGTTCATATCCGTGACTATTCTCGTATCATCCTCTCCATCTTGAGAGGAATTTGTCCGCAAATTCAGGTCCAACATGCACTCTCATAAGTTGATATCCATGATTATTCTCGTATCATCCTCTCCATCTTGAGAGGAATTTGTCCGCAAATTCACGGCTTTACCTCATTCAATTGGTCACTTCAAAGGAAACCTACTCAAAACAGTCCGCAAACAAGTCACAAAATAAGTCAAAAACAGTCCACAAAAACATGAAGAATCTGAGGGCTCAATAACAACAAGTCTCGACCAACATCTTATTTTTGAACGTCGGCTTCCTCTCCATCTTGAGCCTTGTCTTCATCCTCATCCGAAACACATAGTGAATAACAAAGGAAACACTAAACACATCCCACCTCTTTTCTTGGTGGCGGATTCCTTGTGGTTTCCTTCGTCTTCCCATCAACTTCTCCTCCATCATATGTGCATCATTGTAGACTCCATGTCCCTCATGTTTCTTTCTACCACACTCCTCTATATGGACATATCAGTTTAAGTGAAGCGGAGTTTCGGATGAAAGGATTGATTTGGTAATGTGGAGCTTCTGTTGTGGAGCTTGGATGGGAGGAGATTGGCTTCCAAGTTCTAGTTGGACTTGATCGAATTGTTGAAGAAGTGACCTACTTAGGTCTCTGGTTGGAAGACATTTGGTGGCTTGGCTTATGTTTGTGTCATTTGGTGGTGGTCTTGGAGGATTGATTGTTTGAGGTAAAGTTTCGGAAGTAGAAACACAGGAATTTCTTCGACTCTCCACTCGATCCACCCTCTTAAGTATAGTAGACATATCCGAGCCCAATTTTTGCATTCGCCTTAGCTATTTCTCGGGCAATAGCATCAAGGTGGGCCAAAATGGTGTCCACTATAGCCAAGGAGATACCTACAAAACAGAAAACATGTTAGTTGTACAAAATATCCTCATTCTCTCTTTTTATTTCGTGTCTCTCGAATCCGTCACTCTCAATTTCATAAGTGTTGTAAGTTTGCATGTACTCCAAGAGGTATTGAGAGGTGAATCCAACGTTTACTAGGACTCCAAAGAGTAAGGAAAACACACAAGAACGTATTACAATGACACAAAAGAATTAAGACACACAAAAGAAGGTTTACACGAAGAACGACTTCAAAACTAACTTACAATCTAGTACTAGCTTTTAAGTTAGATTTGGAATCAACAAACGAAACTAAAGACACAAAATGAGACTAAAAGATCCAAATTTGAGCTTAAAATTTATCTATGAACAGTAATTAGTGACATGGCAGTCCGTGATTGGCCTCGGTCCTTACCAATTTTATTTTCCAAACTTGGAAGTCTTGATCAATTTTATAATTTGGAATTAGTGGGAATTGGTTAAGGAGGGAAATATAAGTCTTGGAATTCTTTTTCAAATTTCAAAAAAGGAAGACTTGAATTCTTTGTACTTCTCCTTAAAATATGGACCCTTGTTTTATGGAAAGTGGTTGAGCTGTGATTGACTAGTTGGTGAGTGATGGTAAGTCTTTCAAGACTAACAAAGTTCTCACACCTTTTCTTTCACCTTTTTGGATCTAACTTTTACTTTATTTTAGCAAGGTATGAAGGTTGGAAAGAACATCAAGAACACTTCAACAATCATCAAGAAAATTCAACAACAATCACCAAGATCTACAACACAACCACACGGCCAAGACTACAAAACTTCAACAAGATTGTCCTTAGGCCACCAATCCTCAACAACAATACAATGCCAAGCTTAGAAAAACACTAACAACACACGGCCAAAGTGAAAAAAACACAACAACAAGGTTCAACAAGGGGCGGCCAAGTTCAAGTTCACAATAAGATCAACACACGGCCACCTTTGTTCACAACAACACTTCAATAAGTTCAAGCTCAAGTTTAGATCTAGACTCAAAGTGCTAGTGAACAAGAAAAACCAACACTTAGAACAACTAAACAAAACAAAAGACACCAAGATCTAGACTTACAAACAATCTCGGTCAAGATGAACAACAAGAACAACTTTCTCGACTAAGAACAACAAGAACACCAAATCTAGTTTTTTTTTTTTGAATTTTTTCTAGCAAGCAAGCCCAAGATTGATCTTATAGGAACAAGATCAAGCCATGCTCTGATACCAAATGATATGATAAAAACTCGGAAACACAAGAAACGGTCTCAAAACAATCCACAAATGAAGGAGAAACCGAGAGCACACTTGAGACCAAGTCTTGGCTTCAACAACAAACAACAAGAACAACAATAAGACAAGAATAACAAAGTGTCTTGAACACCAAATCAGTCACCCAAACTATATTAACAACAACAATATGAATAACAAGGATGAGCACTAACAATATGAGGAACAACACCACAATACGGCTTGAATAACGAGAACACAAACTACAAAATTACAATGAAAACAAAGGATGGATAGATAGACTACGCAAAGTTATAATCTTAAGAACCCAAGAGCCTATTCCACTCTTGGACCCTTAACACCATACACAATGATTCACCTATCTCTTACGTGACACAAGATCAGATTCCACCTCTCTAGTATCTACGTTTCCAAGCAAAATACAATCACTAGTGATTCCATACTAGTTCTTGCCCTAGTTTTGGCCAAGCCTCTTTAGAGAGAGGACTTGATGTTCCTTGTGTCTTATGCCTTACAATAATATCCAAAAACTAAGTCTAAAAGTCCTACAATGTTCCTTATATAGCTATTACAAAATATAAGTTAAAATGACCAAAAGGGGCACTCATCAAGTGTAAGTTATGGATTGATTTTGGTGCATTTTGGGCCTCTTTTACATTTCAATTGCACACACCAAGGCTCGGGTCCAACACACACTCTCATAAATCCATATCCGTGATTATTCTCGTATCAATATGAGACTGAACAATAAAAAAAGGAGTAATGACTATATTCGAGAGCCATTTTCTCTTTTCATGACAGAAGCAGAACTAGCTAACCCAAAACTGTATTAACCATCGAATTAGGAAGAATGAGGCAGTTCCATCAGCACCGGAACGTCGACTTTAGGCTAGGGGACCTTTGGTTTGGGTCCCAAGGCTTTCAGACTTATTTTAGGCTATTAGTCCGATCCTTTTATAGTGCACTGATTGAAAACAGGGCAGCACATATAGAGTTTACACCTAAATGAAAAGAAATGGAAAAGGATCTGAATCCAAGTTGAAGCAAACACCAAATCTATAAAGTACCATGTGAAACTTTCACTACATTGACTCTCATGTTATCGAACTTTTAATCAGTAAAGATCAGTTAGGACTCATTCCTCGTTTTTGAAACTTTGAGGTGAAGTTGTATCGCTTGCGTCTCAATTTTATAATTTGACAGTATTGAATGCTTCAGTAGATGCTGAAGCTAAGAATCCTTGCGTATCTTGGTAGCATCCTGCAACGTCCGTTAAGGCTGTAGTTATTATTGTGATTGTTCACGACTAATTAAACCTTCTTACATTGCAGGGAAATGAGATGCAAATAAGAGGAGCAAAGGTATACCTTTGTGAGGGTGAGGAGTTGAGTTTTTATGAAGTGCTCCTGCGTGCACGACAAAGGAGAGAGATTGTGATTGGTTACCGTCTTGCTAATACCGAAAAAGCAGTCATCAATCCGCCGGCAAAAACAGAGAGAAGAAAATGGTCAGTTAAGGATGTTTTTGTTGTAATAGCTGACAAGGAATGAAATATGGCAATGGCAAAATCCTTCCAGCCAAGCTGAATTTCTCGTGCATCACTGATAATGCAAGATGCTGTCAGGTATTTTGTCAGTCTCATCTCAAGTCGCTTGTTCAAATAAATGAGCTGCGGATGAAGATGAAAGAGCGAGCACTCCTCGTGGCATTTTGGTTCAGGAACCATAGAATGATACAATTAACCAATTTTTTGCCTCAGTTTGTATACTAGGGTAATGGACTGGACAAATTTTCTGATGGGTTTCTCTAAAATGGCATACGTGATAGAATCCTTCCTCATGGAAATTTGTATAATGTCTCTTTGTAAGGATGTCGATTCTGTTGTATATCAAACCTACAATGTGTTCTACCACATCACGGTATTAGCAAAACTACTTTTGTTTAAAGATCTTTCTTGGGCTATCATTTGGGCATGTTAACACATCGTTTATTTATAATTAGTTTTTGCCTAGACAATAAAGATGTGACCTAAAGGCGATAACATAGAAAAGGGAATAGTCAAGGTAACTCCTCAAACATTCAGTGGAACATGAGTTATCATGGTGGGCGTGTTTTGTTTTATCTCAAACACAAGATAAACTGCACCAGATTGGGGGAAGTGTTTTGCTAAATTCGTAACATAGTGCTTATAAGTTTTTCTATGGAATATCCAACGAATGTATAACATGGTACCCAATGTATGCATGCAATTTTTACTTATTCATTACAAAAAAGAAGAATCTCAAGGTTTTGACTATACAAATTTTATGGTGGTATTTATGGTGGTATTTGTGTTGTTGATAATCTGAGTGTCTTACCTGAATCTACAAAATGGATTCCAGCAATATGAAATGTCATTCAGTTGGACTATTACAGTTAGCTGCAAAACACTTAAATATTCTATGCTTCAGAAATATCGATGTTTTCATTGACGGAAAGCATAGTTTCAGGGGACGGATCTTGAATCTCTTCGCTATCTGGTTGTGATTGATGCTTAGCAGCAGCTTGCAACACCCTGTTTTGAACGTCAGTTGAAGAAGGTGAAGTTGGTAGTCCATTACGATTACGGTTTGTCTCCAACTTGCCAACTGCCCATGTCATTGGGACCAAAAGTTGTCTGGAAAAGTTAACACCGTAAGCATCCGTTTAATACCATCACAGCAACAATTTGCAGTTACAACATAGTAAATATCTCGTATCACAAGCATGTACAAATTCTAACAATGTAATGGCGTCCAATGAGTTTTTGGCAAAAAAACATCCTTCAACTATGCTTCAAACTTAAAATACATTCTTGTACTACCATGGTGAACAAAACACATCCTTGAAATATCTAAAATTTAACATGTTTCATCTTACCATCAAACTCTGTTTAAAAAACTAACAGAATGATCGTTTTCTTCTCTGCATGAGCTCGGCCATGAGTGTGTTCGACTTGGAAGAGAAAGAGGGATGAGGCTAATTGAAAATTGGAGAATAGGGTATGATACTAGAGCTGAAAATTATACAAAGAAAATCAGCTTAACTTCAGTTGCATTGCTCTTGTTTCGGGCAGTCACAAGAATGCACAGAAACTAGCTTAGCTTCTAATTCCATGCGGCAGCATTATAATGGTGGAGCTTAAGTAAGGATATTAAGATAAGGCTCCTCCTTGCACTGGCATACTATTTTGAATTTTTAATCAAACCCTGGTAGGTAGCAGCTCCCACACTACTCCGCCGTCTAAATCTAACATGCTCAAAGCCTTATTGAAGTTAAGGTCCTTAGCGGATCTACAAACTCTTATTCATGCAACCAAATCACACTTGATCATTTTAACATGCAGTTGAATCACCTATGAATCATCATTGTTTAGACAAAATATATGTATTTTTTGCTGGATGTTGAAGACAAAGGGGGAGAAGACAAAGTAACTGAAAAAGGTCATTTGTAGGGAAGTCACATGCATAGGCGCTTCTTTAGTCAAAACTATTAGTTTTTGTCAAGAAAAGTAACGGAAGTATGGATTTTGCTCATGGTGGTATTACACGGATGTAGTTTAAGTTTGATGTAGTATTTTTGGCCAAAAACTTGTGTTCAACAGTATGCCGCGATAAAAAAACAGATCTGGGAGGAAACCATGATGGTAACTGATAAGACGTCTGATCTGTCAAGATCTGATATGATCTCATCCTAGTACGGGCTATGTTTGAGTTATCATCATTTCTGCCATGTTAATGCATAAGATATAAGAATGGAACTGTCTCATTGTACAAGTTCACAAATGGAACCGACATCTACTGTGTTTATTTGTCATAGCATATAGATGGAAGAGTTGTTTCTCCTTTCAAGTAAATTCCTATGTTTGTCATGTGCATATAGATTGAAGAGTTGCTTCTCCTTTCAAGTAAATTCCTAATAACTTTTCATTTTAATCAAGACGTAAGTATTTAATGAAAAGCTCAATGTGATTGAGTTGCCAAAGTAGTATCACATTTACAACAAGAATTCATTTCATTAATAACCCATATACGATATACAATGGGTGCATTAGTTATTTCACTTTGTATTCTTTTAACCTTTATTCCACCTTAGCAAAACTTTAGGACTGTGGTTCAAAGGACAAAAATAAATAAACACTGTAAAAGACATACACACTTGACAGCAATTCAAGTTCATGGAAAGGGCTGTTACCTCACATCCTGTTTCAAATCTTCTGAATCCTCATAAGAAGTAATTCGACGGTATAAAGTCTAAAAACCAAAATAAATCCAGAATTTAGGAATTCAAGTATCAGCTTAACATCCAACAAATAACAAGCTTTTAGCAATGAAATTTTGAAAAATAATCATGAAATCTTCGTTTGGCTTTCCAACAACAGAATCCAATATGAAAAAAGTTTGTTCACTCATTTCAGTTAGTTGTTAGTGTTCGGACATAGGAAATTCTCTCTCCAAACTAGAAGAATTACCTGACATAGGCCGAAAACTCCAACATATTGTAGTGTCTTCTCCCACTCTAGACAATTAAAAGGAAAAAATCTTAGTGTCTTCCATCAGGAGAACAAGCATCCAGTGATGCACTCGCAATGATTAAACAGAATAGAAGGCACTCCTTTGCCTCCTTGTAAAACTAAGAGAATTAAAAGCTCAATGAGGGAAGTGCACAAGGTAAGCTATAGACAACATTTATGAGGACATGAAAACCTACATTTCAATAAAAACCAGATAAACTGTTGGAGAGACTGCACTTCATATGACTAGGCCAAATTAGTTTGGAGATTTGAAACAGAATCTGATAACAGAACATCTTGTTTTATCACTAATTTTAGAGATCAAACAAGCTGCCCGAATATATTGAAGCCTAAAGTTCCCATATGAAAAAGTGGTCTGCACAGCCTTGTCCTCCAGCATACTATTGAAAATTGAACGTTGGGTTGGAAAAGAAAATGTTTTCTTAGATTTTTGTGATTCATAATTATCTTAGTTCATGAATTAAAAGCTAATTGTATTACTCTTGGGATACATGTACTGTTTTGGTCATGAACCGGAAGAAAAGAAAAAAAAATAGAATTAAATTAAAGTAAATGTACTAGTCTAGGTACATGCTAGAAAAGTTCTATAAATACCTAGGTACTATAGCCATTTTATGAAAGCAAGTTGAGTGAAGTAAAGAAAAATGATTTCCTCCACCTGTCTTCAATAGAAAATGACATATAGAGAGTACTCCTCCGCCAATTTTCCAACACATATGATCAACCCAAAAAAGAAACAACAACTAAACTAAGTTAACAGAACATGGCTAAAAAAGTTGGATAACATCTAGTAACTGCTCCAATTTTTACTGCAGTAACTGAGGCAATTAATCAACACTCCTCCTTGCTTCAGTTGCTGCAAATTCCAAGACTTTCTTTAAGAAATTCAAATCTGCTCTTTGGCAAGGCTTCAGTAAACATATCTGTCAGTTGAAGATGCGTCTTGCAGTACTTTAACCCAATCGATCCTTCTTTCTGCACGTCTCTGAGAAAGAATAATTTGATATTGAAATTTGCATGAAAAACAGGATTATTTGAGATAGCAATAGCTACTTGGTTATCCACAAACATTTTTGTGCACTTTTCTTGCTTTAAATTCAGATCAAGTTGCACTTTTCTAAGCCATAAGGCTTGATTTGCAGCAGTTGTTGTTGCAATGAACTCAGCTTCAGCCGTCGACTGTGCAACAACTTCTTGTTTTTAGAGCACCAAGAAAATACACCTGAACTAAGATTAAAACAATAATCAGAAGTGCTCTTTATTTCTTCAGAAGAACCACCCCAGTAACTATCAAAATACCCATGCAACACGTGCTTTTGATTTGCATTGAACTTGATTCCAAAATTCAGTGTTCCCTTAACATATCTTATCACCCTATTCGCTGCTCTAAAATGAGTGTTAATTGCACAATTAGTGAATCTAGATAGAAGACTTACAACATATAAAATGTCAGATCTAGTTGTTGTAAGATACATGTCATCCACTTTTTCAGCTTCATCATTTATGCTCAACTTCTCCTTTTGACACGTCCCCACTAAGTGGGAATACACTGGGTTTGTTGTTGTTGTTGTTGTTGTTTCTCCTTTTGACACATCAAAGTAGTTGTCAAATGCGCAATTTTCCATTCTGAACTTCTTCAAAATGTTTAAAAACTCTCATGCATTTATTGCAAGTAGCAGTACTTTTTGCCTTATCATGCTTCATAAATTTCCAAACTAAAGACCTTTTAGAATGTTCAGTACCTTTGGCCCTAGTAAATTCCGGTAAAGGGGAAAGTTCTTCACCGTCTTCCAGTAATTCCGTAACCGAACTAGTAGAGGTAGGGGTATCACCTAACTCTTGTTCTTCTATATCTTCTTCCTGTAAGTCTTCCTTAAAATTATCATAACGCCTACTTAGGGTCTCATGGTCTAATTCCATACCGATACCAACATCAAAACCATTAGGCTGTGATAAAGAAGTTTCACTAAATCTAAGCGGTAATGAACTAGTAGTAGCCTTATTTTTTTTATTTCTACGAAAAATCTTACCAAAAATTGGTTTTTTACCACTACTATTTTTATGGGAATCCATAATTAAATTTAAATAAAATTAAAATATTAAAACAAGCAATATAATATTATAAATCGAAAAATTAATGTAAGTAAACAAATGTAGATACTAAAAAATAAAAATATAGATATTAAAGTAAATAAAAAAGAGATTAAGTTGGAACGAATATACCGAACTTCTGCGTAAAGCAGACGTATACCAAATGTCAGAATTAAAAGATGATAATTGAAGCTTGTAATAGCTTCAAAAAATCTTCAACTCCAACTAATACAATAACTATGAATATTTAGAGAGAGTATGAGAAATTGAGAATATTTGTGAGGAAAAAGAATAAATATAAAAGGGTATTTATAGTGAAAATTTTAATTTTGCGTGTGTGTGGGTGGGGGTGGGGGGGAAACGACCAAAAGAGCCGTTGCTGCCAAATGAAATTAAAAAAAAATAAAAAAAAATTACAACGGTCTTCACTGTCGCCGGACCAGAACCGGAATTTTTTTGATAGACGCACCAGTACCGTATTCCGGACCATTGGGTACCAGTATACCGGTTGCAACCAGTACCGTTGTGTTACCGGTACCAGAATGTCACCGGAATCGGAGTAACCGGACCGGAAAATTCCGGTTCCATTGCCACCCTTACTAAGGGTAAACTTAAACTAAGTTTAAGAAAACAGAAAAAGAGAATAAGCTGGAAAATGAAATTGCCAATTGTCTAACAGACGGAAAATTTCTTCCAACTTGAATGTCGAGAGGAACTTCATAATTGCCTGTGTTCTTCTAATAAACATTATTGTTGAATAAGCAAATCCAAAAATCACAACTATGGAGAATATATTATCAGAATATCTGGCAGAAATTGCAGACTCACCAACCAATGCATATGCTGCTGCTACCAAACCCTGCCAAGAGTGCATCGCATAAGTTAGTGAAGCAAGCAAACAACATCTCAAGTGTCATAAAGTTAACCAAAACAGTGTAAAATCCTGCATCACTAAAGATAGGGATAAGGCTTGGTAAACATGAACGAAAAAAAAAGCACGCCATATCTATTTCATTATTCATAAGCTTTAAACTTGGCATAATACATAGATAGACACCTTAGCTTCGCCTCAACTGGCAACTAGACACCCCAACTTTGAAAATGCACATCTGGACACCTTAACTTGGTTTAAGTTTGGCTCCATAAACACACTTCTCCAGATGTGCATCCTAAGAATCAACATATAGGAAATGGGAGAATGTGAAACATTTGCTTTATAGCCATGTAGAAACACAAATGAGGAACCTGAGTTAAACCTGTTTGGCATCATCTGGAATATGCCCAGTAATGAAGAATAACCCATGTGGAGCTGGAAACATGGGAAGTAGAAGGCTAAGGAGTTAGAGAATGGGAATCACCACCAAAGTTTCATGGATCGTATGGGAAAAAGGAAGTACTGAGCATTACAAGGTAAAGAGAAATCAATCATTCAGATAAAATGACCTCTCTAGTTTGTTGAGACCCATGTGGAGCTGGAAACATGGGAAGTAGAAGGATAAGCAGTTAGAGAATTGGAATCACCACCAAAGTTTCATGGATCATACGGGAAAAAGGAAGTACTGAGCATTACAAGGTAAAGAGAAATCAATCATTCGGATAAAATGACCTCCCCTAGTTTTTTGAGTGCGTACAAGAACTTCCTACTTACGTAGATGATTGGATGGGCTTTGTAGCGAAACACATAATTAGAGCTTCTGGTTGATATGCAAAACAACATTGATCATCCAGTAGTGGGAAGAGTTGAAACAAACGAGTAAAGGGTTATCAAAGCAGAAATAATCAAGGTTTATGAGCAGCTTTACTCAAAATCAGAAAACTGGAGACCAGAATTCAACCAGATTGCAGGCCCTATGATATCTGATCAAGAAAAGGATTGGATACAGAGACCCTTTGAAGAAGAAGAGGTATTTGAGTGTATAAAGCGTTGTGCTGTGGACAAAGCTCCAGAACCAGATGGTTTTAATATGGGTTTCTACATTCTCTGCTGGGACATAATCAAAGGGATATCATGTTGGCAATACACAATTTCCACAATCAGGATTTCTTTGAAAAAAGCTTCAACGCCACATATATAGCATTGATCCCCAAAAGAAGTGATGCAAAGGGGGTGAGAGATTACAGACCTATCAGTTTGACAGGTAGTGACTATAAAATCATATCCAAGCTACTCACATTCTTGAGCCGGGGGTCTATCGGAAACAACCTCTCTACTTCTTTGGAGGTAACGGTATGGATTGCGTACACTTTACTCTCCCCAGACCCCACTTTGTGGGAATACACTGGGTTTTTTGTTGTTGTTGTTGTATCCAAGCTACTCACAAGAAGGTTGAAGACAATTATGCACAAACTGTTGATGGCTTTCATCAAGGGTAGGCAAATCATGGATGCTACCCTGATTGATAATGAATGTCTTGGACTCTAGAATGAAACACGGTAAAGCTGGTATTCCAAGTAAGTTAGACATAGAAAAAGTTTTTGATCATGTGAACTGGAGCTTTCGGCTTAACATGCTGAAGAGAATGGGTTTTGGCATTAAATGGGTGAAATGGATTTGATTTTGTATTAGCACCATTAAATTTTCAATTTTGATCAATGGTGCACTTGAAGGCTTTTTCACTTCAAGTAGGAGATTACGGCAAGGTGATCCCCTTTCACCTTTCCTTTTCCTGATTATCATGGAGGGTTTAAACAACATATTGCTCACAACTCATAGGAAAAATTGGCTCAGAGGTTTTAAAGTCAGCAACAAACAAGGGGACAATCTTGAAATCATCTATTTTTACACTCAGATGATGCAATTATCCTTTCTGATGTAGAGCTGAGAAGATGAAGATCTTTGAAGGTGATATGAGCACGGTTAGCATGTGGAACATTAGAAGGGGCTTCTACATATGAATGATAGCTTGAAGCCTGAAAGATGCTATGGAGCGACAAATACACAAGGCCATGAGCGATCAAGATGCCATCTGACAATCACGAAGGGCCCTTGTGGGTTATTTCCTAATTAGCCACTTTTGGGCTATTTTTTGTAACAGGCTATTTGTGTAAAGGTAATAAGTATAAATAGCCATTTTTCATCCTTAGAATTTGATGAATGGAAAATTGAAATCCTTTGAGAGCGTAGGATGGAATCCTGTTAGTGTAGCCATTGTGTTAGTTTGATTAGTGATAGATGGATTTCCATTGTTGATCTAAAACTTCTTAACCTTGAATTTCACACGAGTTACTCATTTGTGGATTCGAATCAGCTTTCTCTATCCTAATTAAAATCAAGTTCTCTTCTTCCTTGGTTAATTGATTCAATTAGCCCTTCTTTCTTCTAATTCTCATCTCTTATTTCGCCACTATCTTTATTTTGTTTTGTTGATGTGAGAAATATGAGAGAAAATATTATTAAATTGTGTATCTAAATTATTACATTAAGATCCTATTTATAGATACTACATTACTATCCTTTTCCAAGTAGGATTTCGTATAGTGTTCCTATTCCTACTCATATTCTAACACCCACCTCAAGCTAGTGCATACAAGTCATATGTACCTAGCTTGTTACAAATGTAATCAATACGAGGACTAGTGAGTGACTTGGTAAAAATATCTGCCAGTTGATCACTTGACTTTACAAATTTTGTAACAATATCTCCGAAAAGTATCTTTTCTCTGACAAACTGACAATCGATCTCTATATGCTTAGTTCTCTCATGGAACACTGGATTAGATGCAATATAAGGGCTGCTTGATTATCACATACGAGTTCTATCTTACCGGTTTCTCCAAATTTTATTTCTCTTAGCAACTGTTTGATCCAAATCAGTTCACAAGTTGCTGCAGTCATTGCTCGATATTCTGCTTCCGCGCTAGATCAAGCAACTACACTCTGTTTCTTACTCTTCCAGGACACCAAATTACCTCCTACTAAAACCCGGATGTGGAACGTCTACCAAAGGGTGATCCTGCCCAATCAGCATCTGTATATCTAATAATATGCTCATGGCCTCGATCTTTGAAGAGTAGTCCTTTGCCTGGAGACGACTTTATATATCGCAAAATACGAACAACTGTGTCCCAATGACAATCACATGGGGAGGTCATAAACTGACTTACAACGCTCACTGGAAAAGAGATGCCAGGTCTAGTCACTGTAAGATAATTCAACTTGCCAACCAACCGCCTATACCTTTCAGGATCACTGAGTAGCTCCCCTGTCCTGGTAGAAGTTTAGCATTTGGATCCATAGGAATGTCAATGGGTCTACATCCCATCATTCCTGTCTCCTCAAGAATGTCTAAGACATACTTACATTGAGAAATAACAATGCTTGGTCTGGACTGAGCAACTTCAATACCCAGAAAGTATTTCAGTCTGCCGAGGTCTTTGGTCTGGAAATGCTGAAAAGATGTTGCTTCAAATTAGTGATACCATCTTGATCATTGCCAGTGATAAAAATTTTGTCAACATAAACAACTAATAAATACACAAATTTGGTTCATAATGGAGATAAAATACTGAATGATCAGCTTTACTACAAATCATGCCGAACTCCTGAATTACTGTACTAAACTTCCCGAACCAGGCATGAGAGGACTGTTTCAAACCATAGAGTGACTTGCGCAATCGACATGCAAGGCTACTAGACTTCCCCTGAGCAACAAAACCAGGTGGTTGCTCCATATAGACTTCCTCCTCAAGATCACCATGCAGAAAAACATTCTTAATGTCCAACTGATAAAGGGGCCAATGACGAACGGCAGCCATAAATAGAAAGAGACAGACAGATGCTATTTTAGCCACAGGAGAGAAAGTATCATTATAATCAAGCCCAAATATCTGTGTATATCCTTTGGCAACAAAGCGAGCCTTAAGCTAATCAACCTAACCATCTGGACCAACTTTGACTGCATAAACCCAACGGCAACCAACAGTAGATTTACCTGCAGAAAGGGGAACAAGCTCCCAAGTACCACTCGTATGTAAAGCAGACATCTCATCAATCATAGCCTGTTTCCAACATGGATAGGAAAGTGCTTCACCTGTAGTCTTAGGGATAGAAATAGAGGGCAAAGATGATAAAAAGCATAATAGGGTTATCATAGACGATGATAACTCAAGAAAGTATAATGTGGGTTAGCATTATGAGTGGATCTTATACCTTTTTGAAGTGCAACTGATTGGCTAGGAAGAGGCAAGTCCGCAATAGGGGAAGCTTCAAGCGCAGGACATGAATCGTCTAGAACTAATGATGGATGCGGGCGGCAATGATAAATCAAAAGTGGTGGCACTGCAGCTGGAGAAATAGAAGTAACTGCAGATTCCTCAAAGGTTGGTGTGGATAAGACGGAAGGTATGGGTAAGACTGCAGATATATCAAGATGATCAGAAGATGTATAGTAAAGTTGAGACTCGAAGAATATGACATCGGCGGACATAAGGTAGCGACCCAAATCAGGTGAATAACATCGATACCTTTTTTGAACTCGAGAGTAACCAAGGAAGACACATTTGAGAGCACGAGGGGCTAATTTATCTTTCCCTGGAGCTAAGTTATGAACAAAACACGTGCTCCCAAAGCATAAGGGGGGATAGAGTAGAGACGTGACTGAGGAAATAGTATGGAATGGGGAACCTGATTCTGAATCGGAGATGATGGCATTCTATTAATGAGATAGCAAGATGCCAGGACTGCATCGCCCTAAAAACGCAGCGGAACATGGGATTCAATGAGATAAGTGCAAGCAGTGTCAATGAGATGCCTATTTTTCCTTTCTTCTATGTCGTTCTGCTGAGGGGTGTATGGACATAACATCTGGTGAATAATTCCTTGGTGAGTCATAAATTCCTGAAACCGGAAGGATACGTATTCTAAGGCATTATCACTACGAAAAGTACGAATAGAGACACCAAATTGATTTAGTATTTCAGCACAAAAACTTTTGAATATAGAAAATAACTCAGAACTACCTTTCATTAGGAAAGTGCATCGTGAGAAATCATCAATGAAACTAACAAAGTAACGAAATCCTAAGGTTGAATAAACTCTACTAGGACCCCAAATATCAGAATGAACTAATGAGAAAATAGACTCTGAATGACTCTTAATACTACGTGAAAATGGAGCACGGGTGTGTTACCCAAGTTGACACGACTCACAATCTAATGTGGATAAACTAGACAAATTAGGCACCATCTTCTGTAGTTTAGAGAGACTCGGATGTCCTAAACGTTTGTGAATAAAGTTTGGAAGGTCTATAACGGAGCATGATGTGAAGGAATTTGAAGAGGTAAGATGGCAAAGGCCTTGTGATTCATGTCCTGTGTCAATCGTTTGTCCCGTACTACGGTCCTGCATTAGAAAAGAATCATCAAAAAAGTTATACTACAATTAAGGGCATGTGTCAAACGACTAATAGATGCAAGATTAAAAGGGCAACCAGGGACAAAGAACAGAGTCTAGAGTAACAGAAGATAGAGGTTTGGCTTGTCCAACTCCTTCTGGTTTTGTTCGGATCCCATTGGCTAAAGTAATAGCTGGAAGGGACTATGAATAAATAATATCAGTCAGAAGTGACTTATTGCCAGAAATATGATCAGAAGCACCTGAGTCCACAACCCATGATCCAAAGGTAGGAGATTATGCAGTTGAGACTATTGATAGAGATGTATGCTTACTTGCTTGATACTTATGATATTCCTTGTCAGATAAATACACCTGTTGATCACTTGCGGTGTTAGACTGAGCAACATGAATATTTTTAGGGGGTAGACCATGCAAAGAATAACATATTCTACGAGTATGTCCAAGCTTATTACAATAACTACACTTAGGTCGAGAATAGCACAAATCACAAGTATGCCCAAGCCTTTTACAATAACTACACCCAGGTCGAGATCTTTCAAATCGACCTCCCCCTCGTCGATTCTTCATGGACTGTGATGTTTGATTTTCTGATCTCCTCATTAAGGGTTCAGATTTAATCATAGGATTAAATTGACAAAGTTAGTCACCCAAAAAAAAAAAAAAAATTGGTTAGTCATCGAAAAAAAATGAATTTGATTGCTAGAATCAAGAAATAGCTATCGGTACAGCCTTGGAATGAAGGGGCGACCTGACTGAAAAATAAATCTGGCTGAAATATATTGCATGTGCCGGCTCATGCAGTGCGTGAGGCGCACATCTGAAAATTTCGGCGCCGCATGGATCGCTAGAGATGAGATTCGAGCACTGGGGTTTGCTCGCTTGGGTGTTTCTCACCTCGTGGTGATGTTGGTTTTTGCACACAACACTTATAAAATAAACGAGGGCTCTTGGACTTGACAGTCGCCGAAAATTGAAGTATCGGGCTGTCTTATTGAGTTTTTTTCCCAGTAATTTTCTCACCAAACCTGCTCTGATACCATGTGAGAAATATGAGAGAATATTACTGAATTGTATATCAATTATTACATTGAGATCCTATTTATAGATACTACATTACTATCCTTTTTCAAGTAGGATTTCGTATATTGTTCCTATTCCTACTTATATTCTAACAATTGATTTTCTGCGTTTTCGATATTGATTTTAGTCACTCAATTGAGATCGTTATCATCTTGGTATCATAGCTTAGGTTAGAGATTCGTTTCTACGGATCTCAATCCTACGTTCATAAATCTGAAAATTTAAAAAAAAATTGGTGACAAATATTTTTGGAAAATTTCAAAAAAAATTAGTCGATTTGAGTTTTATTTGTGCTTCTATCACTAGATTCGTGTTATTCTAGTGTTTAGGGATCTAGGTCTGATAATCCGGGCTGATTTAAAAAGAGTTTCTAATTTTCACCATTGTTGAGCTTGAAAAAACTTGAGGAAAATAAAGTGGGCTTGATCTAGGTGGAATTGAAGGTTTATTTGTATTGGGATTTGTTCTCTCTATCAAAAAGAGAACAAATTTGAAATTTGAGCGCAAATGCAGTTGAAATACATTAGGGTCAATTTTGGAAGTTCATCATCTTCATAGTGTTCTTTATAATTTGAAATGACTTCCGAAATCTGAAAATTTTGAATTAAAATTAGAGCTTGAAAAGCATCGGGGTTTGTTTTCTCTAGCAAAGGGAGCTTGAATCTCGAATTTCATCAAATTTGAGCTAAAACGAAGTAGCTGTCAATTTTGGAGTTCATTTTGTTAATGGTGTTCTTCATAGCTTGAAGAAAAAGAAAATGGGTCCAAAAATTTGATATGATTGCGTTGGAATTGAGGATCTAAAAGTATTGGGGTTTGATTTCCATATCAATAGGAGCTTAAATCTCAAAATTTGTAGAATTTGGAGCTAAAATGAAGGAGATATAATTTTTTGATGTTCATCCATATTCTTGGTGTTCTTCGTGAATTCATGTCTTGTTGAAGAAGAATTATTCAAAAGGTGTTGTTTGATCCAAAAAGGGGAGAAGAAAAGGAGGTGAACTTGTTTGTATAAAGGAAAAGACCAAAAATGGCAAAGACTGTGACAAAAGGTAGTACAAAGGGGAGAACATGGTACAATTCTTGTAAGCTTCCCCATAGGTCCTTTTGCTATGGATTTTCAGCTCAATTTTTAGCTCTTTTTCAGATTTCTCCACTTTCTGTTTTCTTCATGGATTTCAATTAAATTTCTTCCCAATTAACTTTTTTAGTCTAAATCGGGTAAATTAGTTTTTTTTTTCTTAATTTTTCCTTTTCTTTAGCTTCAAATTGATTTTAATTAGTAAATCACCCTTCTAAATATTATCAAGTTCTTTGAGCCCGATTTTTTTCCTTGTGTTTTTCTTTGTGTGCTTTTCTCATTTTATTTCCTTGTTAATTTTCTTGACTCAAGTCCGTAAGTTTTAATGGAGTCGTCCGTTCTTGTTTGAACAAAATTCCATTCGTCCACAAAGAATAAGTGACCTTGTGAATTGATTGGACAATAGTAGTTCTTTATCAACTTCAGAAAGACACTTTAGGTAAAAGTTGAGAGTTTCCACATATGAGAGGCATGAGGAATTTTTCTACTAATTTGTTTGTTGAGTTTTCCACATAGGATGGGAAAGATTAATAGTCCATGAGAGTAAAGCAAACTCAATGTTTCAAAATATGCATGTTCCGAAAAGACGGGTTCTTGAAACAAAAATGATCATTTATGGGAAAGCGGAGCTTGAAGTTGTGATGGATTATTATAGTGTTATCAACTCTATAACCCCTTAATGGTTAGCATGTTTGGGTTGCCTTTCTTTCCAAAACAAAACCCATTTGTTACTCGAATGAAATTTTTGGTTGATATGAGAGTTAAGGTATCTATATTTCACTTGGAAATTATCAAGAGGAGGTTTAGTGTGATGTAGTGCCCTTGGATGCTTGTCAAATGTGTTAGGAAATTCTATGGTTCCAAATTCATGGACTTCCATATACACAAGATTGATACTATTACATCATGGATCTCAAAGGGCAACTTCTCTTTTCTCCAACACGCCCTAATGAAGTCGATGCAAGTAAAAGCATTACTGAGTTGAGGGAAGAGTTGGATGAAAAATTTGAAATATGGGATGAAAAATTGGATGATTGCTCTCGACTACTTGAAAAGGCCAAGTCAATATTTCAAAGAAAACAAATTACGCATTGTGAAGCTAAATCTAAGGAGTTGCCTTTGGAGGCAAAACAAGCTACTCCTTCTGAGGTTGGTGCTAAGGAGTTGAACATGCAAGTCAATACATCCGCTCCTCGTGCACCCAAGTGGAAGCTAGAGTTGAAGGGATCTCCAAACCCTTCACTAGGGATCTGTAGCACTTATCCGAACTCTAATAAAATTGAGTGACAAAAGATTGAGAGGAGTAAGGGTGTCATATGTGACAACTCTAGAGTGGAAAAGGGAGAGATTGTGTGGAGTGATGTGACAGGGTTGTCACAACCTTATACTAGCTTTTGTAACATCTCTTCCTTTTCTAGTTGTTTCGATTCTTGTGTAGGTATCCTTGGAGACAAGCCTAGAGAGGCACCTCGAGCAATGAAGAATTATGTGGTGCTAGAAAGCTTTCCAAAGGAGCAAATGTGCATCAATGTTGAAAAGCAAGGTGAATGTAATACTTTCTATGATCTACAAGGTAACAAAACTAAACCTTACACTTTCTCAAAACTAGAAGATTCTTGTTTGGCTAGTAGCCAATTGAGTGTAAGTGATGGATTGTCTATGTGTGAGCTTAAAGATTTTTTGCCTTGTGATGATCTTGATGGCACTTTGTTGTATGATGATAACGTCATTGTTGTGAGTGCCCAAACAATAGTTGATCCAATAGATGACCGAATTGATTTTTCTAGTATGATCAATTTGAGTCCACCTAGTCTTAGCATTTGTGACTTGCATAAAAATGTATTGTCATGTAACAGGGTTGGTCAAATGCTGGTTGGCCATGATAGCTTGTATGTGTATGTGCTTAAGGAGCTTTTTCTTTGTGATGTCAATGATGGCACCTTATTGCATGATAATAATGTCATTGATATCGGTGTCCAAACACTAGTTGATCCTATAGATGACCGGATTGATTCTTCTACTAAGATTGATTTGAGTCCACCTAGTGTTAGCACTTATGACTTGAGTAAAGTGTATTGTCATGTGATAGTGGTAGTCGAATACTAGTTGTGTACAATTGTGGTAATCATGTGCTAGATGTTTTTAAGCTCAACATGTTACCAACTAGTGTTAATTGTGGTGATAACCAATTTGCTTGTAAATATGACCTACTAATTAAAGAGTTGTGTGATGCAATAAATGAACCTCAATTTAGCGATGGTAATGATATAGTTGATCATGTAATTAATCATGTAGGATCTTTACTTAAAGGTGGTGATTCCTTGGGTATTGATTCTATTTTTTATTCTTGTCACGAGGATCTTGAGGTGGAATATGAACTTAGGGATAATCTCTTATTCAATGATGAGCATAGTGGTGTCTTATAGTGTTAAAAGTGTAGCCACTCTTGAAGGTTACCAATTGTTTGAAAAAAATCCACTATGGTGTGACGTCACACTTTTAAATGGCAGAAATCTTTTCTTGGAAGATGATAGTACGTTTATTGGAAGGGTTGGTGTTCAAAATGAAGGTGAGGTATGTGCTATAATTATCCCTTCATCTTTATGTGTTCCCATACTTAGTCAAGGACTTAATGTACTTGAATCAACGAGCGAACCTTCTCATGAGAATACATTAGATGAAGTTGACTTGTATGGCACCTTTACATATTATTTGTTTGCATATGATGATACTTATGACTTTGAGTGGAGTATGTTGTGTGAAGATAATACAAATGGGGCATATGGGTGTTTTCTTAAGTCGTTTTCATGGAATATCTTTCTATTTGACCCCGATAATGAAATGAAATAAGGCACTTATGATGTGTTGCTCGGTCAAGATGACAAGTGAGTCGTGACTTGGAAGATTCCATGGATGTTCAAGACTTCTTGTCACCTTCATAGGGTTAAATAATTTGAAGTATTGAATGGGACTCTTAGGAGCATGCTTAATATCATGAATAAAGGGAACACAACTTGTTGGGAGGACCACTGGTTTTGGATTGAATTATTCCTCAACACCTCTAGTGGGCATGACTCCATTTGTGAACTCACTTCCCATGGGAAGTTGTCTTGAAAGAAAGGGTAATGTGTACCTAAAAGTCATTATTCCATCCTTGGATATTCCAACTTGTAGTGATTTGCTTGCTAGATCTCTTGAGCAAGTTGGTACTCTTGTATATGATAAGATCTTGGATGAGGTTCATATTTTTGTTTCCTTTCTCTACTACCTCTTTGCGTATGATGATGTCCCTTTTTGTATTGGATTTGTTTTATATAGAGGTAGGGGTTTCTTGGGTTGGTCCATTTACTTTTGCGACCAAACTATGCGGGTCTTTCATATCTTTGACTTGGGTAAACCCTTATGGGTGTTTGAACCAATGTTGAACCACCTTTGGTATGATTTTATGGCAGAATAGGGAAACAATTGTGTTTGGACCTTTGTTGATTCTTTGTTCCATGATATTTCTTATAGTCGGATCCTTTGTACTTCGTACAATGCATTTCTCTTATAGAACACAAAGGATTCTTAGTTGCATTTCAAATTTGTGCCTCCTTGGTATGATGATATTGGTGTTAACCTTTGTGCTAACCCTCATGCTATGAGGATTTCTTCATTGCTTGTCCTTCATAGGTTTTTGCAAGGTTCGGATTCGAGGATGAATCCTTTTGAAGAAGGGGAGGATGTACGAGCATGGTTAGCATAGGGATCATTAGACGGGGCTTCTACATATGGATGATAGCTTGGAACCCGAGGATACTATGGAGCAACAAATACACAGGTACATGAGCGATCAAGAAGCTATTTGGCAATCAAGAAGGGCCCTAGTGGGTTATTTCCTAATTAGCCACTTTTGGGTTATTTTTTGTAATAGGCTATTTGTGTAAAGGTAATAAATCTAAATAGTTGTCATATCCATTTTCCATCCTTAGAATTTGATGAATGGAAAATTGAACTCCTTTGAGAGTGCAGGACGGAATCCCGTTAGTGAAGCCATAGGGTTAGTGTGATTAGTGATGGGTGGAATCCTGTTGTTGATCTAAAACTTCTTAACCTTGATTTTCACAAGAGTTACTCATTTGTGGATTCCAATTGGGTTTCTCAATTCTAATTGAAATCAAGTTCTCTTCTTCCTTGGTTAATTGATTTAATTAGCCTTCTTTCTTCTAATTCTCATCTTTTATTTCTCCACTATCTTTATTTTGTATTGTTGATTTTCTGCATTTTTGATATTGATTTTAGTCACTCTGTTGAGATCGTTATCAGAAGGAGTCTGTGAATTACATTTAAACTAGAGGAAGAGCCTCATGTTTCTGGTTAATGAACCTCAAAACTTTCAGCTCTGTGTAGATATCCTAGGAGGAGGAGTAGGCACATTGCCCACAACATACCTTGGTATGACCTTGGGGGCACGTTGTAGATCCATTGACATCTAGAAAGTAGTGCTTGAAAATGTGAGAAAAAACTCACTAGATGGAAGAGTCGATACTATCTTTAGGTGGCAGACTTATACTCATTTTTAGATGCACTCCCCACCTACATGATGCCACTCTTTCCTATACCACCACAGGTTGAAAAAAAGTTGGACACACTGAGAAGCAACTTCTTATGGCAAGGCAACAAAGAGAAGAAGGGTATACATCTTGTCAAATGGAAAATATTAACACTCAACAAGAAATAAGGAGGGCTGGGCATAAGGAACTTAAGAAAGCAAAACCAAAGCCTTCGTTTGAAATGGCTCTAGATATACACAAATAAAGATCAAGAACCATGGAAGAAAGTAATTAAGGAAAACTATGGAGAAAAGGATGGCTGGAAAACCAAAGTTGAAAGCACGGTGTATGGGGTTGGTGTCTGGAAGACCATCAGAAACTTGTGGAACATTTTCAGCATCAACATCAAATATAAAATAGAGAATGGGCAAAGAATCTCTTTTTGGGAAGATAATTGGTAAGCAATGGCCCTTTAAAGCAATTGTATCCTGAAGTTTAGTTTACACGCTGAACCAACAAGAAAGGTCAAAAGCTAGTGAGGTATGGAATAATCAAGGATGGAACCTCACTTTTAGAAAACATTTGAATGATTAGGAGCTGGATAGATTCATTGCATTTTTCAATAGTCTTAACCAATTCAATGGAGTGTCACTGGATCACAATAGATTATGTTGGTTGGGAGATAGAACAAAAGTTTATTCAGTAAGGTCAGCATATCAGTAAGGTCAGCATATCATTGGAAAAATTACAGCAACATATAGACACAATCTATGTTGCTCGGACTCTTCAAAAATGTCAACAGATGTGAGTCGGATCCTTCAAAAACAGTGTATTTTTGAAGGATCCGACACGGGTGTGACAACATTTTTAGAGAGTTCAAGCAACTTAGGACACAATGGCCCTGGAGACAACTAAGGAAGGCAAACATACCATACAAAGTAGCATGCTTTGTATGGTTGGTGGTAAAGAGAGCTTGTTTAACACAAGACAGGATGCAAAGAAAGGGCATACACCTATGCTCTATTTGCCTTCTATTTAGAGATTATGCAAAAACAAATAGCCATCTTTTTTTGCATTGCAACGTGACCTCTCAGTTGTGGGACATCTTTCTAGCTAAGATTGGATTGAGTTGGGCAATGTTCACCAATACACTGGATGTGCTAAATAGCTGGAGCAGGAGAGGAGGATCTAAAGCCCCAAAAAAGATCTGGAAAATGATTCCAGGATGTATTTGGTGATATGGAAAGAGAGGAACTCAAGAAGTTTTGAAAACAAAAGCAACTCTGTCAAGATGATAAAGCATAATTGTATTCAACTTTTGCATTTTTGGTGTTTCAGAATGTTTATAACAAATACAGGACGCTGAGACAATTTTTAAAGTCCCTATAGAAATTTTTTTCTTTTTGCTAACCAAGCCTAGATGTTGCTTGTAACTATAACCTATATGGTTTTGTTTGAATCAATACAAATGTTACCTTAAAAAA
>NC_061113.1:135061165-135091803 GCF_002878395.1 Capsicum annuum | reverse complement strand
TATAAGACTTCAATTGCATGTCATACATTCAGAAAGTCTTACCACTCCATATCCAACAAGTTGTGATGGTGTTGGGTTGATTTCCTCCAAAATTGCCTCAGCCTCCTGAAAATTAACCAAATGTGGCAAATTACTGAAATAACCACCTTCTGTCCTACTACTAGTAGGCAATAGCTTTATAATTCTAGTGCAGTACATAGGTATATATCCAATATTTATCAATAAAATGACATAGAATATTGATGCCAATGTAAGCTTTTCTTTGAGAACTGTTCTTTCTACACAATTCTATCATGTACTTGTATCTTTTAAGTAAAAAAAGAGTAAATCAATCTCTTTCATGGAAATCAAAAATTAGAAATAATTCTCTAAAGTCATCAAATTACTTGGAACTAAAAGCTTATCAACATTATACTCCTACAAGTCAAAATTCAACTTAATAAGGAAGAATTATATCTCAATCTTTCATGGAAATTCAAAATAAAATTAGAACCTTAACTGCATAAAGTTAAAATGTTATATCTAAGATCCATCTTAACAATTAAAAATTACTCTCAGATTATTAATCAAAACAAACATAGAATTAGAACATAGTTAAGATTTGAATGGAAACTTGAAAAAATTGAGTTCCTTTTTACTTTTAGAAATTTTAAATTGAAGATATCAAAAGTGAAATACAAAAATAAAGAGTAGATATTTCACAAGAGGAGGGGGCGCGGGGGGACGAGAAAGATCTGATTTGTCGTATCATCTTTAGTTCTTCTAGATTTAGCAAAATAAATAAAAGGAAACAGAAAAACGATTTGATTTCTCTAACGAATTTAGTTTTCCCTAGATATGACAACTTTAAATTAAAAAAAAAAAAAAAAGAGCAGCCCGGTGCACTAAAGTTCCCGCTATGTGTAGGGTCCAGGGAAGGGCCCGACCATAAGGATCTATTTTATGCAGCCTTACCTTGCATTTCTGTCGGAAGCTGTTTCCAAGGTTTGAACCCAGACCTCCTGGTCACATGGCAGCAACTTTACCAGTTGCTCCAAGGCTCCCCTTCCATATGACAACTTTAAATCAACAACAACAACAACAACAAACCCAGTATATTCCCACATAGTGGGGTCTGGGGAGGGTAAAATGTATGCAGTCCATACCACTACCTCCAAAGAAGTAGAGAGGCTGTTTCCGATAGACCCCCGGCTCAAGACAAAAGGATAGTAAATAAAATTGTCAAAAGTATAAAACAAAGATGAAAATAACAGAGATACTGTTAGAATATGAGTAGGAATAGGAATAGTATACAAAATCCTACTTCGAAAAGGATTGTATTGTAGTGTCTATAAATAGGATGACAATGTAATTATGCAGACAAAAATTCAATAATATTTTTCTCTATTATTTCTCACATGGTATCAGAGAATTGGTGAGAAAATTCCAAGAAAAAAAACATCACGTGTATCAATTTTCGACGACTGTTTGAGTCATTATCTGTTTTGTGGGTTGTGTACAAAATAAAACACCACCAAGAGGATCGGAAAGCTTAGGCGACAGAAAAATGACTAAAACCACCGGAAAAACCCCAACCACGCGCTCCCACGCGCCTTCTGGAGTTCCGGCGATATCTGTCACGCACCGGTGCGTGAGCCATTCTTTGGTCGACTTTTCGACTTTTTCTTTTCTGTTGAGGTCGCCCAGCTGCTCCAACCTCCAACCAGCTTTTGATTTTTTAGTTTCAGCCAAGTTTCTCAGCTTTCGATCGTCGAAACCCTAATTCCGGCGACTGGACACTGTTTTTCCAGATTCCGGCAACATATTTTCTAATCTTTTACATGGTGTCATATGATTAAATCTAAACTCTTAATGAGGAGATCAGAAAATCAAACGTCACAGTCCATGAAGAATCGACGAGGGGAAGGTCGATTTGGAAGATCGTCTTAGGTGTAGTTATTATAAAAGGCTTGGACATACTCGTGGCGTATGTTATTCTCGACCTCAGTGCAGTTATTGTAATAGGCTTGGACATACACGTGGAATATGCTATTCTTTGCATGGTCGACCACCTAAAAATGCTCATGTTGCTCAGTCTAACACCACAAGTGATCAATGGGTGTATTTATCTGACAAGAAATATAATAAGTATCTTCAATATCAAGCAAGCAAGCATATATCTCTACCAATAGCCTCAATTGCACAATCTTCTTCCTTTGGATCATGAGTTGTGGACTCAGGTGCTTCTGATCACATTTCTAGTGACAAATCACTTCTGTCTGATATTGTTTATTCACAATCTCTTCTTGCTATTACTTTAGCCAATGGAATCCAAATAAAGCCAAAAGGAGTTGGACAAGCCAAACCCCTATCTTCTGTCACTCTAGACTCTGTTCTTTATGTCCCTGGTTGTCCTTTTAATTTTGCATCTATTAGTCGTTTGACACGTGCCCTTCATTGTAGTATGACTTCTTTTTATGATTCTTTTCTAATGCAGGACCGCAAAACGGGACAGACGATTGGCATAGGACATGAATCACAAGGCCTTTATTATCTTACCTATTCAAATTCCTTCACAGCATGTTCCGTTACAGACCCTCCCTACCTTATTCATAAACGTTTCGGACATCCGAGTCTATCCAAGCTACAAAAGATGGTGCCTAGTTTGTCTAGTTTATCCACATTAGATTATGAGTTGTGTCAACTTGGGAAACACCCCCGTGTTATATTTCACGTAGTATTGAGAGTCGTTCAGGGTCTATTTTCTCATTAGTTCATTCTGATATTTGGGGTCCTAGTAAAGTCAATTCACCCTTAGGATTTCGTTACTTTGTTACTTTCATTGATGATTTCTCGAGATGTACTTGGGTTTACTTGATGAAAGATCGTTCCGAGTTATTTTCTATATTCAAAAGTTTTTGTGCCGAAATACAAAACCAATTTGGTGTTTTTATTCGTGTTTTTCGTAGTAATAATGCTTTAGAATACTTATCCTCCCAGTTTCAGGAGTTCCTGACTCACCAAGGAATCATTTACCAGATATCATGCCCATACACCCCTCAGTAGAACGGTATAGCAGAAAGGAAAAATAGGCATCTCATTGAGACTGCTCGCACTCTTCTCATTGAATCCCATGTTCCGCTGCGTTTTGGGGGTAATGCAATCCTCACATCTTGCTATCTCATTAACAGAATGCCATCATCTTCGATCCAGAATCAGGTTCCCCATTCCATACTATTCCTCAGTCACATCTCTACTTTATCCCTTCCTGTAGGTAAATCTACGGTTGGTTGCCGTTGGGTTTATATGATCGAAGTTGGTTCAGATGGTCAAGTTGATCGGCTGAAAGCTCGCCTTGTTGCCAAAGGATATGCACAGATATTTGGGTTTGATTATAGTGACATTTTCTCTCCCGTGGCTAAAATAGCATATGTCCGTCTTTTTCTCTCTATGGCTATCGTTCGTCATTGGCCTCTTTATCAGTTGAACATTAAGAATGCTTTTCTGCATGGCGATCTTGAGGAAGAAGTTTATATGGAGCAATCACCTGGTTTTGTTGCTCAGGGGAGTCTAGTAGCCTTGTATGTCGATTGTGCAAGTCACTCTATGGTTTGAAACAATCCCCTCGAGCCTGGTTCGAAAAATTTAGCAGAGTGATTTAGGAGTTTGGCATGATTCGTAGTGGAGCTAATCATTCAGTGTTTTATCGCCATTCTAAACCAAATTTGTGTATTTATCTGGTGGTTTATGTTGACAATATTGTTATCACCGACAATGATCAAGATGGTATCACTAACTTGAAGCAATATCTCTTTCAATATTTCCAAACTAAAGACCTCGGCAGACTGAAATACTATCTAGGTATTGAGGTTGCACTGTCCAGATCAGGTATTGTTATTTCTCAACACAAATATGTTTTAGACATTCTTGAGAAGACAGGAATGATAGGATGTCGACCCATTAACACTTATATAGATCCAAAATTCCAAATGCTAAACTTCTACCAGGACAGGAGGAGCCACT
Organism: Capsicum annuum; assembly: GCF_002878395.1. Taxonomy (NCBI): domain Eukaryota; kingdom Viridiplantae; phylum Streptophyta; class Magnoliopsida; order Solanales; family Solanaceae; genus Capsicum; species Capsicum annuum. The sequence continues at coordinate 135,087,801 of NC_061113.1, read as the reverse complement.
TAGTGATCCTGGAAGGTATAGGCAGTTGGTTGGAAAGTTGAATTATCTCACAGTGACTAGACCTGACATCTCTTTTCCCATAACTGTTGTAAGTCAGTTTATGACCTCCCCTTGTGATAGTCATTGGAATGCAGTTGTTCGTATTTTGCGATATATAAAGTCATCTCCAGGTAAAGGACTACTCTATGAGGATCGAGGCCATGAGCATATCATTGGATATACCGATGTTGATTGGGCAGGATCACCCTCTGATAGAAGCTCTACATCCGGATATTGTGTTTTAGTAAGTGGTAATTTGGTGTCCTAGAAGAGTAAGAAACAGAGTGTGGTTGCTCGGTCTAGCGCCGAAGTAGAATATCAAGCAACGGCTGCAGCAACTTGTAGTTTGGATCAAACAATTGCTGAGAGAACTAAAATTTGGAGAAACCGGTAAGTTGGAACTTTTATGTGATAATCAAGCAGCCCTTCATATTGCATCTAATCCAGTGTTCCATGAGAGGACCAAGCACATAGAGATACTCTCGAGAGATATTGTTACAAAATTTGTGAAGTTAGCTAATCAACTTGCAGATATCTTCACCAAGTTCCTCACCAGTCCTCGTATTAATTGTAATTGTAACAAGCTAGGTACATATGACTTGTATGCACCAGCTTGAGGGGGAGTGTTAGAATATGAGTAGGAATAGAAATAGTATACAAAATCCTACTTCGAAAAGGATTGTATTGTAGTGTCTATAAATAGGGTGTCAATGTAATTATTTAGACAACAATTCAATAATATTTTCTCTATTATTTCTCACAGATACGACACCCATAAAATATATAGTACACTACCAAACAAAAAGGCATCCCCCTCCCCCCAAGCCTAAGACTACCAGCCAAGCTACACCAAAGCACACCTAACTACTGACTACGATTCATCCACACGCACTAGCCCTCTATCCTAATATTTTTTCTCCATACCTTCCTATCTAGGGTCATGTCCTCAATAAGCTGTAACTGCTCCATGTCACGTCTAATCACTTCTCTCTATTATTTTTTTAGCCTACCCCTACCCCGCTTGAAACCATCCAAGGCCAACCACTCACACCTACGAACTAGGGCCACAGTGCCCCTCAGATGACCAAACCATCTCAACCTCACTTCCCACAGCTTGTCCTCCACCGACGCTACTCCCACCTTCTCCCGAATAGCCTCATTTCTAACCTTGTCACCCCTCGTAAATCCACACATCCAACGCAACATCCTCATTTCCGCCACCTTCAACTTTTGGATGTGAGAATTCTTAACTGGCCAACACTTCGCTCCATACAATATAGCTGGCCGAACTGCAACTCTATAGAGTTTACCTTTAAGCTTGGGAGGCACCTTCTTATCACATAAAACTCCCGAGGCGAGCCTCAATTTCATCCATCATGCCCCAATACGGTTCGAGACATCCTCTTCAATCTCTCTATTTTCCTTTATCATAGACCCAAGATACTTAAAACTATCCCTCTTACAAACCACCTGAGAATCCATCTTCACTACCACCTCGCCCTCTTGCCTCGAGTCATTAAACTTGCACTCCAAGTACTCCATCTTGGTCCTACTCAACCTGAATCTTTTAGCCTCCAGGGTTTATCTCCAAACCTCCAACTTAGCATTAACACCTCCCTGTGTCTAATCAATCAACACTACATCATCCGTAAACAGCATACACCACGGCACCTCTCCTTGTATGCTTCGTGTACACATCCATCACCAAGGCGAATAAAAAGGGGCTAAGAGTTAATCCTTGGTGCAGCCCTATCAAGACAGGGAAGTGCTCGGAATCTCCGTTGATCTGAGTTCACGCTGCTTGTTTACTGCATTAATCATTTTGCTCTAAAGAAAGATCACGAAGGTTGCCTCAACTTTGTTCTATTTCAAAGAAAGTTGCAGCAGAAGCTCACTAAATATATGGTCATGCAATATAAAAACATTCTAATGACATGCAACAGGAAGCAACAAACAAATTATGCACTGTTAAGGAGACATATGAGTGAGAAGCAGAATGTTGTTACCTAATCCAAAGTTTAGAAGGATTGTCCAAGAAAGGGAGGTTAATATATTCACGAACCGATTTACCTCTCTAGGAGGGATTGTCTTGAGCATTGTGAAAGGTTAAGCAGTGTATTTTTACCATAAAGTTAAATTATAATGCCTTGAAAAATATTGATGGGGGAATTCATGGTTGCCTGTTTATAAGGGAAAACGGCTGAGATAAGCTTCTTGCTTTAGTTGGCTGAGAAGCAACTGGTGGAACCCTTTCATATGATAAGATAAGAATTGAATTTCTATTAGTCTTTGTTTATTTCGTAAGAACATTTTCCACTGCAAATGGTTCGCTGAATTGGCTGCAATTGTGCTTGTTTTACAACAAGTCATGCAATTGTCTACTGACAATTTTCTTGTTTCGTAAATAGTTGGTCAAGTATAGGGGTGATGAGAAATATTGGACAATCATCCACTTATTTTGGTATGCTTGGTTAGAAAGAAAGAGAGGAAAGTTCATAATTTTAAATATATGGTTGTATTTAATCCGGGGGTCTATCGGAAACGACCTCTCTACTTCATCAGAGGTAGAGGTAGTGGTATGGAATGCGTACACTTTACCCTTCCCAGACCCCACTTTGTGCGAATACACTGAGCATCTTGTTGCCATTGTTGTTGTTGTGTATGGTTGTATCTGATCCCTACTTTTGGTGACCGAAGTAGCTGACTTGTCATGATGATTAGCATAATCATTGGTGTGACTTCACTGTTGTATAGCTCATAGTAATTACTTTTTAAATAAAGACATCTTTCACTTTTGGCACTGTAACAGGAAGATTGGGATCCTCAGCAATCATAGGGTTAACACGACACACTTTAAGAAAGTTAAGAAACATATCAGATACCTCATTTAGGATTGTCAATGCAGTCTCAGGTTTCAACTCCTTAACGCGTAGGCCCTCTTCAACCCAAGACCGAAAGCCACCTTGGACCAAATATGGTCTCTGTAACATTAAATAAGAAAGCAGTTATCAACCAAATGGGGCACACTTTGGAGTCTGAGACGGATATATAAGATCACAATCTCTTAAGGACATAAGAGTGCATCAGTACAACAGCCACTTGAGAACCAAGTTTTGCACTTCCTTGCATCTATATGCAAAGTCCTAATGTTTAATAAGTAACTGTATGTCTCTTGAAATCAGAAACACATAAAGATTATTATCCTATTTATCGGTCCATTGTCATCACAAATTGAATATCATTCTATTAGCATTAACCAAGTAACACTCATCAGATTTACTATTACTGAAAGATAACAGGCAAAAGGAGATAAAATACATACCAGAAGATTTTTAAAGAATTAAAATGAATTAGTGTGGTGCTAAGTTACAAAAGGAGTATACATAGATCTAAGGATTTCCAAGCTTAAAGTAGCTCAATCCCTGCATTTATTTCTAACTGATTACGGTACTAAAAGTACCAGAGGTGAAAAGTGTAGACCACACAGTTGCCTCTTTCTTCAGATTATTCTTATTCATGACTTCTGCTAACTCTAATTTCATGACAAGTACAGGGGAGATTGACACTAAGCAAATGTACTTGCCTTGATTCCAAGTCTCCGGAGTGACCTTGCAATGCCCTTGGAACGGTTACCATTAGCATCCATAACTATAACCTGAGACCTGTCCTATAGGTTGGGCAATGGAAGTGTCAATCAAATTAGTTCAATTTTTTTTATCACAAGTCAATGGGCAAGGTAAGCATAAGAATCTTTTACCACTAACAGACTATTTACATGTTCTAAGAATGAAAACAAAAGCATGATTTAATAAGTGTGAGTTACTTCATGAGAAAATAAAACTGGCAGAAGCCAATTGGCTCTTTTGTGTGTCTTTGTTCCTCAAGTTGTGACATAAGTGAAAGGACAAAGAAAAAACATGGGAAGAAGTTCTTTTGAGCAACGTGTTTTCAGGCGTTAAATTTGAATTTGAACAAATAGAAAAACGGTTATTTAAACAAGGCAACACTGGAGATATATCTATTTACTTGAACAATCTTCAAGTTCCTAATGACAGCAGCTAGCAGGTAGTCATCAAGTTCTCTTCCACTCTTGAATAACTTCCTTACAGATCCATCAATCTGAAAACATTTTAGCAGTATCAAAAAGGAAAAAAAGGGCTATCAATTGAAGGACAGACTCTAGAAATTAGAAACCTCAGCCAAAAGAAATTAATAATCCGACCCTTCAACTTGATCGACCAACCTCAGGTAGTGTTACACTGGCAAAACGAGACCGAGCAGCGCGTCGAAGATCAGGAATGCCCTCTTTCTCTCTAAGATCCTTCAGAAAAGCATAGAGGAAGAAAATATAAGACATTTTCTCATGTTTATCCAGGGATGTCTAAAAGATTTGCTCCATGTACAAGTGTATCCCATCAAAGCATTATTTACTGAGATAAATGCAATGGAAGACAATGCACGACAAAGGTCTCAGAATATTTGGCATAAACTATTCTGCAGAAATACGAGACTTGATAAATATGTGGCGCCTTGCCTCAGGCCGGATATCAACGAGTACAGCATTCCTGTCTCCTTTCAGAAGCTCAAAACTTGACTTGGGAGATAAATCCCCAGCATATCCACCATGGGTTAATATCCAATAAAAAGCCCTGCAGAAATCTGATAAGAAATTTAACTTTCTGTAGAAATAAAACTGAGGTTTTGGGAAGGGAGGGGATGTGATGGGAAAATAACAGGAAAAAATGAAATAAGGAATAGACAGGGGTGCTCATACCAAAAAGAAGTTGATGCCCCAAGGAAAAGAACAAATGGAATAATTGGGTCACTTGGATCCAAGCCAAGACTCCTCTCCAGACCCTCCAAAGCAACGTAGCCCTGCAAATCACAGCGTCATAGAGCATAGTAGCATACCATCGCGTAGAAGAAGCACGAGTAAGGAAAGAAACCTACACTATAACTTTAAAAAGAAGCAAAACAAACAGATTAATGAAATCTAAAGTATAACCTTAAAAAGAAGCATAAGAAAATAGATGGAACGAGAACTACAATATAACCTTAAAAGGAAGCAAAACAAATAGAAGGTTGTGCACTTTAATTCTTATCAAGAGGAAGGGCCTCCTTAAGCAGATTTTTCCATAAAAAAAATTACGCTTCCAAGAGTAAGGATGTATCGAACATTTGTATGTGAAGAAGCCCCAACACTAGTGATACCTGTACCAGAGCCGTCCCAAATGGAGTAAGAAGCTTCACAGCATGCTCTTCAGACACATTTAGCGCATCCTGGACTTCCGTAGGAAGTATCTCCTTCACAGACCCATAAGAATACACAACAAGTGTGGCACCTCGTGATACCAAATCCTCAACAATGAGAATTGTATGTCTCAATGCATCAATAGCAAGAACCCCAACCCTACCAGAGACTTCTTTCAAGCCAGTCGAAAAGGCTGTCACACCATTACTTGCTGAATCCCCTGTTTTGTCCACAGTGAATGTCAACTTACTAATCACATCATCAAATGCCTGAGTAGCACCTCTAACAGCTGATGTAACAGACGAGCAAATTCCATCAACTGAATTGTTCAAATAACTTTGCCTGTTCTCAATTGAACCAGTGATAGATTTATTGACTTCAGAGAAAACGTTCAAAGCAGATGCTTTCACATCAGATAAGGAACTTGGATCCAAGTCCAATGAATCCAATATCGAGATAAGATTTCCCTGGGTGAGATCTCCGGTAGTTATGGACTCTAGATTAGCAGACTCTGGTGTGAACTTAGCGATATTCACCAAGTTATTACTAAAACCCATAACCTCCTCCCCTCCAGCAGGTAATGCAGAACTATCTACAAATCTCAGATTTCCAGTGCCTATGGAGTGAGAGTCACAAGTTACAGCCAGATGATATCTCCCATTGGTCAATAATTCACGATTGACACCAACAAATACATTTTGGCAAGAACTACGAATGATATCACTGGAACTGGACAGACTGCTTTTGTCTACAAACTCTGAGTACAAGGATATAGGTGATTGTCCTCGGAAGGAAGCTCCATGAAGATGAAATGAACTATACAAGTCCAATGCCACCTGGTCCACGACATTGCATTTCATCTGGTATGTTTTCCAACAGGAGGAAAAGGATCTCAGACCCCAGTAGATAGGAATCTGCAGGAGCATGAGTTTACATATCTGAAATTATGTCCGACAACAAAAATTTCTAAGTCTATACAGATAAATAGTTGGATCGCCAGGAAACATGTGAAGTTATATTTCAAAAGAAATAACAGCATTGGTCTGGGCGGAGCATCGGGCAACAAAGGGTGCATTCATTGTGGATGAGAAACATTACTACTGCTTTGTCTGCAACTTTTGCCTTTTGGAGGTGGAAAAAAGGACTAGGAGTAAGAGAATGGGAATGAAGCTTTTATTGATTGAACATCGCAAACATGGCACACTATCAAGATAGTTATATATTGAAGTAGATAGTTATATAGTGAAGTAGCTTGTTTCAGCTACAATATCTGGGAAGAATCATGCGGTTTGGTTCTGCAGCACATTAGACCACTCCGACAAATATTAGTTACTAATTGGTATCACAAAACAATAAACACTAATTTGAAAATATTAATTCATGTCTGACGTTGTAAACTGTTTTCCCTTTCACATAACAAAACAATTATTTTACTTAAGTAACAAGCTTGTTTAAGTTGTAACCTGCGAATGGGAAGATGAGCAAGCAGTAGCCGAGCACACAGGTAGAGTTGCCATCATCATCGATAAAAACCCTATTCAGCAATCTTTCATCTTCAGATATTTTTCATGATGATATGAATTCTAGGAATTACTTGGGAGTTGAAAGACTGATTGTTCAAACAAGACAATCTTTCTTTTTCTTTTATGACAAGTGAGGATTATCCCATACCAACGAATGAATTGAAAGAAGGAGATGTGATTGGCAGAATCGTGTGGCTTTCTTTCAAGCCATTAGCTTCATCTCCTTGTCTGCCTCTCATTCTCCTCTTGCCTCTGGGCCCATACTTTCTTTCATTTCCTTCTCTCTTCTAATTAATAAAAATATACTTAAATTAATAACACTGTATTTGTTTCAATTTAACTGTCTACTTAATAAAATTAAGAAATTATTACTATATTTTTTTAGTACTGTATTTATTATTAAATGGCTAAATTTAAGTTATATACTTAAATTTATATTTTTTTAAATATAATTAATAAGTCTAATTTAATAAAATAAACTTATAGTAATATTTTTTTAAAAAGAGTGTCAAGTCAATAAGAGTCTACACAACAAACCCAGTGTATTCCCACCTAATGGGGTCTGGGGGTAAGATGTACGCAATCCATACCTCTACCTCTAAAGAAGTAGAAAGGTTGTTTCCGATAGACCCCCGGCTCAAGTCACGAGATACCACACAAACTCATAGTAAAGCACAGAACTAGATTACATAACATAAATACGGCACCCATAAGTATTAGAAAACAGAGGAAAGCACACAGATTCGTAATAAAACATGGAACACGGAATCATAACAAGAATAAAACCCCCACCAAGTAATTCCCTACACTAGCGACCCAAACCGGCCCTAGTCTTCTGCCCTAATTCTCGTCCTCCAGACCTTCCTATCTAGGGTCATGTCCTCGGTGAGCTGTAACTGCTCCATGTCCCGCCTAATCACCTCACCCCAGTACTTCTTCGGCCTACCCCTACCCCGCCTAAAACCATCCAACGCTAGCCTCTCACACCTACGAACCGGGGCATCCATGCCCCTCCTCTTCACATGTCCGAACCATCTCAATCGGGCTTCCCGCATCTTGCACTCCACTGGAGTCACACCAACCTTCTCCCGGATAATCTCATTCCGAACTCTATCCCCTCTAGTCAGCCCACACATCCAGCACAACATCCGCATTTCTGCCACCTTCATTTTTTGGATGTGGAAGTTCTTAACTGGCCAACACTCCGCTCCATACAACATGGCCGGACGGACTACCACCCTGTAGAATTTGCCTTTCAGCTTGGGCGGCACCTTCTTATCACACAACAACCCCGACGCGAGCTTCCACTTCATCCATCCCGCCCCAATACGGTGGGAGACATCCTCGTCAATCTCACTGTTACTCTGGATCACGGACCCGAGATAATTGAAACTATCCCTCTTACATACCTCCTGTGATTCCAGCTTCACTACTACCTCATTCTCCCGCCTCACGTCATTAAACTTGCATTCCACATACTCTGTCTTGCTTCTGCTCACCCTGAACCCTTTAGACTCAAGAGTTTGCCTCCACACCTCTAATTTGTCATTCACACCCCCTCGAGTCTCATCTATCAGAACTACATCGTCTGCAAAAAGCATACACCAAGGCACCTTCCCTTGAATACGCCGCGTCAACACATCCATCACCAACGCAAACAAAAAGGGACTAAGAGTAGATCCCTGATGCAATCCTGTCAAGACAGTGAAATGCTCTGAGTCTCCTCCCGCCGTCCTCAACTGAGTTTTCGCTCCATCATACATATCCTTAATTGCTCTGATATATGCCAGCGGTACTCCACTCACCTCCAAGCATCTCCAAAGCACCTCCCGGGGGACTTTGTCGTAAGCCTTCTCCAGGTCGATAAACACCATGTGCAGGTCCTTCTTCCTTTCCCTATACTGTTCCACCAACCTCCGCACCAGGTGAATTGCCTCCGTCGTCGAGCGGCCAGGCATAAATCCAAACTGGTTTTCCGAAATAGACACTATCCGTCTCAGCCTCACCTCGACCACTCTCTCCCAAATCTTCATAGAGTGACTCAATAACTTAATCCCCCTATAGTTATTGCAACTCTGGATGTCACCCTTATTCTTATAGAGCGGGATCATGGTACTCCACCTCCAAGCCTCGGGCATCTTTGCCGTCTTGAAGATTTCATTAAACAATCCAGTCAACCACCTTACACCAGCCTCTTCAACGAACATCCAAAACTCCACCGGTATCTCGTCCGGCCCCGTCGCCCTAGCCCTTCGCATCCTACGAACAGCCTCTCTAACCTTTTCTACCTTAAAACGTCTACAGTAGCTAAAATCCCGACACTCCTCTGAGTGCTCCAATTCCCCTAACACAATATCTCTATCCCCTTCGTCATTCAAGAGCCTATGAAAGTACGACTGCCATCTATTCTTAATGTGGCCGTCCTCCACCAACACTCTACCGTCCTCCCCCTTAATGCACCTCACCTGATCGAGGTCACGACCCTTCCTCTCCCTAGCCTTAGCGAGTCTAAACAATTTTTTCTCCCCTCCTTTCCCCTGTAACCCTGCATACAAGCTCTCAAAAGCGGTCGTCTTAGCTGCCGTGACTGCTGACTTAGCCTCCTTCCTAGCTAGCTTGTACTCTTTCCTGTTTACCCGCTTCTCTTCTTCGTCCTTACTCTCAACCAATTTAGCATACGCCCCTTTCTTGGTCCCCACTTTCTTCTCTACCTCTTCATTCCACCACCAATCCCCCCAATGATGCCCGGCCCGGCCCCTAGAAACACCCAGCACCTCACTTGCATTCTCCCTGATGCACCTAGCCGCCCTATCCCACATACTATCCACGTCCCCCCTACACTCCTACACCCTCATTCCCGCCAACTTCTCCCCTATCTCCCACGCATTCACTGGCGTCAAGCCGCCCCACTTAATTCTAGGTCTACACTCCCTACTCCTCTTCTTTCTATTCTTCTTTATACCCAAATCCATAACCAAGAGCCTATGCTGGGTCGAAAGATTCTCACTCGATATGACCTTATAGTCCTTACACAACGCCCTATCCCCTTTCCTAATCAATAAAAAGTCAATCTGGGTCCTGGCTATCGCGCTTCGAAAGGTGATCAGGTGATCGTCCTTCTTCGGGAAGCCCGAGTTCACCACCACCAGCCCAAAGGACCTCGCAAACTCCAATAGAGTAGCCCCCTCTTCATTTCTCTCCCCAAAACCAAAACCACTATGCACATCACCAAAGCCTTCCGGTAATGCCCCGATGTGCCCGTTGAAATCTCCTGCTACAACAATCTTCTCCGAGCTAGGCACGCCTCTCACCACCTCCTCCAATGCCTCCCAAAATCGCATCTTCTCCTCCCCCTCCGATCCCACTTGCGGTGCATATGCACTACACACGTTCAGGGTAAACCCCCGAATGACCAACTTGATAGTCATCAATCTATCGTTGATCCTCTTCACCTCTACTACCTGACCTCTAAGCTCTTCATCTACTAAGATGCCAACTCCATTCCTACGCCTCTCGCTCCCAGAGTACCACAGCTTGTAACCATCCACCTCCCTAGCCTTAGACCCTACCCACTTGGTCTCTTGAACACACACAATATTGATCCTTCTCTTCCTTAGAATCTTCACAAGCTCTATGGACTTACCCTGAAAGGTTCCTATATTCCAAGACCCAACCCTCAGCCTACCATCACTATCCACACGCCCTCCACTACCCCCCCCCCCCGCGGCCAAACATTGGCTTCCCTCCCACTCCCGCCCTTTCCTCATCCCCCGCCCCCACCACGGCCCCACGCCCCAACCCCCTCGGACATGACCCTATCCCACCATTACCGCCCACAGCCACAGTAGCAAAGCAGCAGCAAGAAATACAAGGCTCACACAAATTCAAAGGAATAATCCAGGAACAAAACTAAACTCAACTAGAGAGCAAACACCACTGGACTCAATACCCACAGCCCCAAAAACAGATTCCCAAGCCGATAACCCACTCCAAAGTAGTGCAAGAAACCACCACAGCAACAGCAACAACAGACAACAGACAATATCAACAAATCCAACGCAAGTCAAGGTACAGGGGCTACTACTAGCATAATACGAAGAATGAAATAACAAAGGTTAGAAGTCACCGGGTTACGCTTGTAAACCAAGCCGGAAACCAAAGCCCAGCGTTGATCGGGTTCCGGAGGGTTCCGGTGCTGAGATAGAGTTGCGGCTGCTGGAGACCGAGGGAACTGGTCGTTGTTTGGGTGCTGCGGCTGCTGGCGACCGAGCGGCGGGTGCAGGCGGAGCTACGGCTGGAGACCGAGTTTCGGCTGTTGGAGACCGAATCTGCGGCTGGCTGGAGACCGAGGTGGGGGGGCTGTTTATCCCGCCGGCGCCGGAGGGGGGTATGGACGGAGAGGGGGGTATGAACGGAGGGGGGAAGAGCGGATTGGAACCGGAGGTCGGTGACGGAGGGCAGCGGGGAGCGACGCCGCGGGTCGGCGCCGGGGACCGGAGGTCAGGGCCGGAGGTCGGGTTGGGTCGGCGCCGAAGGTCGACGACGGCGACGGGGGCCGGGGACCGGGACGAGAGAGAGAGAGGGTAGGGAGAGAGAGAGAGAGCCGTTAGAGAGAGAGCTTAAAATTGGAAAGGGTATATATATATATACACATACTAATCATAAAAAAAAGGGTGAATCTAAAAAATATACTCAAATTAGGGTTACTTTTAAATTTTAGCCTCAAATAAAAAGCTTCCTTAAAATAGCCGTTACCTATTAACTAATATTTTTTGGATAAAATTATCCTTGATCAAAGAAGTAAATTACATAAATGATCCTCATAAAGGATAACAACTCCATATTTATATCTTTCAACTTTTATTTTTTCTCTTTTTAATTTTACTTTGATTTTTATTTTTCTTTTCTCTTTTTATTTTTAATTTTCTCAACCCTTACATTTTTTCTTTTTTCCTCTCAACTTCTTTTTTTTCTTTTTTATTTTATATTATTTTTCTTTTTAATTTTTTCTTTCCTTTTTTTTTTTGCTCTTTTTAGTTTTTCTCAACACTTACTTTTTTTTCTTTACACCTTTCAACGTCTACTTTTCTAAAAAAAAAAAAACCTTTTTATAATTCCTTTGATTTTTTTTCTTTTTAAATTTTTCTCGACCTTTATTCTATTTAATCTTTCTTTATTTTATCAACCTTTATTATTTTCCTATTCTCTCTCAACTTTTACATTTTTTTTTATTTTAATTTTTTAAATATTTTTCTTCATTTTCTTCTTTTTTACAATTTTTATTATTTTTGTTCTTTTCTTCGATTTCTTCCATTCAAGTTACATCTCCTAAGCAAGAGTTGACACTATCACATTATAAAGGCAAGACTTATGACTTTTGAACAATAAGCTACATTTCATGGGCAAGAGTTGATACTACTATATTGTAGAGGCAAGACTGATGACTTTCAAACAACAAATTATATTTCATTGGCAAGAGTTGACACTACCACATTATGTTTTGATTTATGAGATGTTTTATAACTCTTACCTTAGAGGCAAGACTTAGCTCAGGAACTTTCAAACAACAAATTATACCCCACGGGTAAAAGTTGACTCTACCACGTTATGTTTTCATTTATGAGATGTTCTACAATTATTGTCTTAAAGGAAAGACTTAGTTCAAAGACTTTCAAACAACAAATTATGCCCCATGGGCAAGAGTTGACTCTACCACATTATATTTTTATTTATGAGATATTCTACAACTATTATCTTAGAGGTAAGACTTGGCTCAAGGACTTTAAAACAATAAATTATGCCCTACGGGCAAGAGTTGACTCTACCACGTTATGTTTTTATTTATGAGATATTCTACAACTATTGCCTTAGAGGCAAGACTTAGCTCAAGGACTTTCAAACTACAAATTATGCCCAACGGACAAGAGTTGACTTTACGACATTACATTTTAGTTTATAAGATATTCTACAACTATTGCCTTAGAGGCAAGACTTAGCTCAAGGACTTTCAAACAACAAATTATGCCCCGCGGGCAAGAGTTGACTTTACCACGTTATGTTTTCATTTATGAGATGTTCTACAACTATTGTCTTAGAGGCAAGACTTAGCTCAGGGACTTTCAAACAACAAATTATGCCCTACGGGAAAGAGTTGACTCTGCCACGTTATATTTTCATTTATGAGATGTTCTACAACTATTGCCTTAGAGGTAAGACTTGACTTACAAACTTTCAAACTACAAATTGTGCCCCACGGGTAAGAGTTAACTCTACCACATTATATTTTCATTTATGATATGTGCTACAACTATTATCTTAGAGGAAAGACTTGGCTCAAGGACTTTTAAACTACTAATTATACCCTACGGGCAAGAGTTAACTCTACCACGTTACATTTTCATTTATGAGATATTCTACAACTATTGCCTTAGAGGCAAGACTTAGCTCAAGGACTTTCAAACTACAAATTATGTCCCACAGACAAAAGTTGACTCTACCACATTATATTTTTATTTATGAGATGTTTTACAACTATTGTCTTAGAGGCAAGACTTAGCTCAAGGACTTTCAAACAACAAATTATGCCCTACAGGCAAGAGTTGACTCTACCACGTTATGTTTTTATTTATGAGATATTCTACAACTATTGCCTTAGAGGTAACATTTAGCTTAAAGACTTTCAAACAATAAATTTTGCCCCACGGGCAAGAGTTGACTCTGCCACATTATATTTTCATTTATGAGATGTTCTACAACTATTGCCTTAGAGGCAAGACTTGACTCAAGAACTTTCAAACTACAAATTATGCCCCACGGGCAAGAGTTAACTCTACCACGTTATATTTTTATTTATGAGATGTGCTATAACTATTGCTTTAGAGGCAAGACTTGGCTCAAGGACTTTCAAACTACTAATTATGGCCCACGGGCAAGAGTTAACTCTACCACGTTATGTTTTTATTTATGAGATATTCTACAACTATTGCCTTAGAAGCAAGACTTAGCTCAAGGACTTTTAAACTACAAATTATGTCCCACGGTCAAGAGTTAACTTTACCACGTTATGTTTTCATTTATGAGATATTCTACAACTATTGCCTTAGAGGCAAGACTTAATTAGCTCAAGGACTTTCAAACTACAAATTATGCCCCACGGGTAAGAGTTAACTCTACCACATTATGTTTTCATTCATGAGATATTCTACAACTATTGTCTTAGAGGCAAGATTTAGCTCAAGGACTTTCAAACTACAAATTATGCCCCATGGGTAAGAGTTGACACTATCATATTATGTCTTCATTTATGAGATGTTCTACAACTCTGGCCTTAGAGGAAAGACTTAGCTCAAAGACTTTCAAACTACAAATTATGCCCCACGAGCATAAGTTAACACTACCATGTTATATCTTAATTTATGGAATGTTCTACAACTCCTGCCTTAGAGGCAAGACTTAACTCAAAGACTTTCAAATAATAAATTATTGCTCACGGGCAAGAGTTGACACTACCACGTTATGTCTTTATTTATGGGATATTCTACAACTCTTGCCTTAGAGGCAAGACTTTGCTCAAACACTTTCAAATAATAAATTATGCCCGCGGGCAAGAGTTGACACTATCACATTATGTCTTTATTTATGAGATATTCTACAACTCTTGCCTTAGAGACACGACTTATCTCAAGAATTTTCAAAGAACTTCATAACAATAATTCATGCCCTTAAATTTGCTTTGATGTCAAAAAAGAAGATCCCTTTGTGAATTATCTAATTTTTTATTTATTAGCAAAATATAATAGAAGTTGAGAAAAAAAAAAGCGATAAAACAAACTAGAGAAATAAGAAAATAATTTAGAAAAAATGGAAATAAAAACCATAAAGATCAAGAAAAAAGCTAAGAATTAAAAAAATTGAGAAAAATAAAAATGAGAGGAAAAATAAAAATAAATTTTGAAAAAAATAAGGGAAAAAAAGAGAACTGAAAAAAAAAGAAAAAAACGATCAAATAAAATAGAGAAATAAAAAAAAGAGTGAGAAAAAAGGTAAGAAAAAAAATAAAGATTAAAAAAAAGAATTAAAAAATTGAAAAAATAAAAAATGAGAGGAAAAAATAAAAATAAAGTTTGAGAAAAATGAGGTAAAAAAAGAACTGATAAAAATAAAAAATAAAAGAAACATAAGGTTAAAGACAAATAGATTAGAAAAAAAGGAAAAAAAAGAAATAGATAATGCTTGAGAAAAATGAAAAAAGAGAAAAAAATAAAGGTTGAGACAAATGAATTAAAACATGAAAATAAAATTAAAGGAAAAAATAAAAAGTGAAAATAATAAAATTAAAGAAAAAAATAAAAAAGTGAAAATAGAAAAAAATAGAATAATAAATTAAAGGAAAAACTAAAAAGTGAAAATAATAAAAAATAAAATTTGAGAGACAAATAAGTATGAAAAGTTTTAAAAATATATTTGAGGTGTAGAGGGGTAAAATGGTAGTTGTACTATACTTAAAAAGTAAGAAAGACTATTCTTTAAAGATATTTCTTATTGAGGTCAAATATCTAAAGCCACCCATATTTGGGTCTATGACATGCAATTTCCTGGAAAAAAATTGTGCTATGCACGGACACAATATTTATTTCTAAATTATTTATTTTAAGTGGTGTTGGTTAAATAATTTAAAATTTTGATTTAAAAGAAGTTATATATATTTGTGTTACAGTAATCATTTCATTTAGTATTACAACGAATATGTGATAAGTATTATTACATTGTTTAAGTGGTGTTAGTTAAATAATTTTAAAATTTTGATCTAGAATAAGTTTTATTATACATTTATGTCATAGAAAATCATCAGATTCTTAGAAAATCATCTGATTCTTCCTTCTCAAAAACTGAAGTCTCAATGGGATATTCATAATTGAAATATTTTTCTTCATCAGCTATTAATTTTTAACTTAAAGTAGTTACAAAATTTACACAAATATTAACAGTATTCAAAGTAACTGATGTACCGGCTCATGATGGTACATTTTTTATTTTCAAAGAAGAAAATTGCATGTTTTCTAGCAATAGTTGGTGTTATTTGATGCATTTTTTTGCTTATTCTCAAAAATCAAACTCAAAGGCAAGAAATTTTAGAAATTCAAGTTATAGAGACTTACGACGGGGATATCGATGGACCGCCAGTGCCTCGCCGGACCGCCGAACCATCCGTCGCTACTTAGCAAAGAAGAGAACAAATTGTAGTTGGGTGATGGTCCAACTAACGGACCGTTGAGGCGACGACGGATCGTTACAATGGTTGTTAGTATTAAACATAATGTATGAAAAATCAGTGGCAGACGATGAGAGGAGCGACGGATCGTCGGATCAGCAACGAATCATCGGATCAGCGGCGGACCATCGTAGAGGCTGTCGAGACCATCGCAGGACAAATTTTTTCTGAATAAAAAACAACTGACCAGATGATGAACCGCTGCCATCTTGACGAACCGTCTGGTGAGCCGTCCGCTTTGACTTGATAACTCAATTTGAACTTTAAATCTCAATTTTAGTAGAGCCTATAAATACCCGGCTTAAGGTTAGAATAGGTATCTTTATGAAATTGTAACGGAAGTTTGGCTGAGAAATAAGTTTGGAGTTGACGAACACATTGCTTGTGGTTTTGAATTTGAACTTGGAATTCTTATTTCTTTTCATTGTACGTTCAACCTGCAATTTATGAAATTAAGCCTTTTCATCTATTTCCTAATTATGAGTGGCTAAAGCTACATAACTAGGGTTGTGAGAGTCTTGGTGGAATTTCAATTCTAGGTTATGGTTTGATAAGTTTATATTATAATTGCAATTATATAACATTCCCTTCATTTTAATGAATTCTCATAGTTGCAGACTTGAGAGTATGCCCTAAAACATAACTTGCTTGTATAGAGAAGTATCTGTTAGGAAAAGAGAATAGTCGCAAGAATTTAGAGTTCTTTACCTCTAAATTATAGATTAATACTCCAGCTGAATTTATCCTTTGGAGAATATGTTGCATTATCATGTCATCACTTTAAGTTGAGAAAATTTAAGTGAATTCATCTTGGAAGGTTAAGAAACACTTGGATGAAAATTTATTCTAAATTTCTCTATTATCACGAGTATATGTATGAACTCACATACCCTTTAGCCCAAAAAGAATTGAACACCAAGGTGAACATAACGCTAGTTTACTAATTCTCTATTAGTTCAACATGTTTTAAAGAAAGACATTGCTTTTGACTTGAATGAAATTACTCAACTAATATTTCAATCAAACCGCCCTAATCTGTGAAAACTTATGATTAAGAGTCAATTAATTTGCATACAACTTAATTAGCACCATATTCCTTGTGGGATTCGACCCCAACCTTTGGAGTTATATATTTGACAACGGTCGATTACATTCTTTTGGGGGAGTAGCAGTTTGGGCGTATCAGTAATAAAGCCATAACGAAAGGGTATGAATTTAAGACTAAAACGTGCAGCTTAATTGAGTTCAAAAATTCTGAAAAATTGTACACTTCCTCTTTTTTTCTAATACATAAGTATGTTCTCGTCTTAATTTATGTGGTACTTTTTGAATTGATTGTGATTTTTTTAAACATTTTTCAAATATCTCAAATTAGCAAATATGTGTCTTATAGTACTTTTTACGTCATTTTTAAATATGTATATTTTATTTCAAAATACTTTAAAAACTCAAGACTAAGTTTCCTGTCAAAATTAAATTATTTGACTTTCAAAATTTAAACTGTGATATAAAAATTAGGACATAGTTAAACTAAACTGGAACAAAGAAAATATATTTTTTTCCTAAAAATATGCTTCAGCTCGAGGTGAGACCCACATGAAGGGATAAACTACAGATGTACCTTTTTGTTTATAAAGGAAAATGCTTTCACAGGGTAATATTAGTACAATATAGTTAAACAAGGGGTTTAAAGTGGAATACTTTAAATGACCAAAATATCCCCTAATTGAATTTTAATCCTAAAAAGCACACATGTCGACAGTGTCCAGCTTGCTTCATGTAACTTCTTCTTATATAATAAGGTAATATATATATATATATATATATATATATATATATATATATATATATAGATATATATATATATGGAGAGAGAGGGATAGATAGATAGATAGAGAGAGGGAAGGAGAGAGAGTCACGTTTACTCGCAGATTTTAACCACGCATGAACCATGGCTAAATTGTAGAAAAATTGTGCTTAATAGTTGCATTTTTGGTAGTGAGTGCCGCTACTATATACATGACTTCTCAATGTATTTCTCGCACTAAAAATGTAATACCCTGTACCTTTTCCTAGCTTGAAATCGTCTAAAAAATGTTAGGAGCTTTCTTTGAAAGATGAATCCACTTTTGTACACATGGTATTTTTAAGATTTTTCACTCTTTGTCATGTGGGAAATTTAATAAGCTTTCCATTGATAAAAAATTCACTTAAATTCGATATCCGGATAAGAAGTTATGACTATTTCAAGTTCCCGTAGTAAAACAACGCCATATTGGTCAGTGGCACACCGCGCCACAAGCTAAAAGGGTAATTGTCATTTTCCAGTGCCTCAGCACGATTTCCTCTGCATCGCGCCAAAGTTCCTAGTCGCAAAAGAAGGGGCAACGCGATGGCTCCGCGTCGCGCCGTCTCTTAGTTTTCCAATTGTAAAATTCCAGTGACACGATGCGATAGCGCCGCATCGCACCAGGGGTCCAATTTGGGAAATTTTTTACTAAAATTACAAAACACGTCCAGGGTTAAAAGGGTCAATTTTCCACCCCTATTTAAGCCCTTTAACACGTGATTCAACTACTTTTCACCCAAAATACACTCTCTTCTCTCAAAAAACTCTCAAGAACAACCTAGGGCTTTTCATAGAAGATTCAAAATCAAGAATTTCCTCCGTCAATCTTCGTGTATTTACGAACCAAGGTATGCATAGTATTTATTCATGGACCCCTCTCGTCCATAAAGCTCAAGAATCCCTTTCTAAATTCAAGTTTATGAATTTTCTTATGGATTTCATGATTAGGCTGCTCTTGTTCATGTGGATAATGAGAAATTTAATTCTACTCCATATTGGGTGATAAATTCTATGTGGGTTAAATTATTATAGATATAGATTCATGCAAACCTATGACTAAACCCTTGAATAGTGAAATTAGAATTGAACCATGATGTTTAATTATTGTACAATGATGTTTATATGTACCATGCCTACAATATGTTTGATTAAATGCCTAGATGAAGGAAAAGTGCCTAACTAACCTGATACCATGAAATCCCCATGTATGTACAAGTTATGCCTATCACATATTTTGATGAAATACTTCTATAAATGTATTATGGATTATGATGTTAGTTATATGTTCAAGTAAGTTATACTTGGTCAGTTTCCTTCCATCGAGTCCTGGGGGTACTTGTACCCAAAATATTAGCTGTGTGTCTAGAGCCATGTCATGTTTTCACGATATGCTCAGTCAAGCTATGAATCCTTAGACTTCAAATAGTCTTATGACTCAAAAAATTTCCATAATCTCATGAACTCAGTCAGTTGTCAGATATCAACAGTATTCTGTCAGCAGCGAAATTCAGTAACTCAGCCCATGTTCAGTTCAGTAAATCATGTTCAGAGTCTATTCAGATGGGAGTAGGAATTAGCACCGAGTAAACCCAAGAATGGGAACACACACTATCAGATGAGGGTATGATTCTTAGAAGTCATCCTTGTGTTCCAAAACTATGTAGCCAGCATAGGTTGAGACATCAACACTGTCCGATGAGGGTTGATGAGGTGGATAAGCACTGTCAGATAAGGGCCCCACCATCTTTTTTTGGGGATACTATCAAATGAGGGTCATCCACAGCTTATCCTTACCAGTGGCGTGGTACTAACACCCTTTCAATTGAGGTTACAGATTGAACCCCAACTCAGCCATAATGGCATATTAGGGGCGTGTTAGTTAGATAACTACTTCCCACAGTTTTATGTAATAGAATTAGGACTATCAAACACAGTCAATCAGTCTCAGTAATAGAACTAGATAATTTTTTAGATTTCAGGGCTGTCAGATACAGTCAACTCAGATATAGTATGGGACTCAGCTAGTTCCATTAGATTTAGGATTGTTAGATATTGTCACTCATGTTATCAATTATATCAGTTATCAGTATGTCATGTTATTAGTTTTTAGATTCAGTAATCATGTTATCACGGTATTAGTGTTAGTTATTTTATCTCACGCATATATTCTCATGCTCATGATAGTCAGTCTACTATTGTCATTGTTCATGCATATGAACCCCATGCATTCAGCTTACTTCATATGCATATCAGTACATTCAAAGTACTGACGCATTTGCGCTATGGTGTCTATACCATAGGTTCAAAGACACGAGCTCCAGAGCATCAGTAGATTCCAGTCTCAGTTGTCAGAGTTAGCAGTGAGTCCTCATCTTTCGAGGACATAATCATCATTCTATTATCTTAGTAATTAGTTTATTAGTTAGAGTTAGCTGGGGATATGTCCCATCAACTCCTTATTCATACAGTCACATTTTAGAGACTTTCAAGACTACAATATGTTCAGATAGCTTATTTTAGTAGTTTTGGTATTTCATACCCCTCCCAGATGTTATATTTTTATCAAATACTAGTCTCAGTTTTCAGTTCATGTTTCCGCATTATAAAGTATTTTATGTAGTATACAGGTACAGATATCAGTCATGAATTAGCTTGTGGTCCTTCGGGGTCATGAGCACCGTGTAGCATTTCGGGTACCAGATTCGTGGTGTTACAAACTGGTATCAGAGCCTAAGGTTCAATAGAGTCCAAGGAAGTCTGAAAGCCACATCTAGTTGAGTTTTTTACATGAATGTGTTGCTTGCCATATTTATGTATAGAAGGCTATAAGATGTTTTAGGAACAGTTTCCCCTCTTTCAGTATTCATGTCATTCCAGTGAGCATAATCTCAAGTCAATCTCTCAATCTAATCTGTTTCTCCCTTTCTCCTACAGAACATGCCTCCTAAAAGAAGAAATGGGAATCAGCCAACCCTTCATCCTGAAGAACCTTTGAGCAAACATGTTTTTCATGTAAAGTTTTAAGGATTCACTACTCTTGCTAACTCAGTTGCTACTCAAAATGAATGACCAGCTGTCACTCCGGCCAATCCAGTGGCCAATTCAGCTACAACTAGGATTTGGGAGTTTACCTGAATGAATCCTCCATCCTTTCTCGGGTCTAAGTTAGACGAAGACCCTCAAAAATTCCTAGATCAGGTGCAGAAGGTTACAGACATAATGGGGGTTACTTCTAGCGAGAGTGTTGAGCTAGCTGCATATCAGTTGCAGGATGTTGCTCACACTTGGTTTAAACAATGGAAGTCAGAAAGGCTAGATGATGTAGGGCCTATTGAGTGGAAGGATTTTGCTTCTGCTTTTGTTGATAGATTCTTTCCCCTAGAGCTTAGAAAATCTAAGGTGTTATAATTCATCAACCTCAGGTAGGGAAATATAATGGTGAAAGAGTATTCTCTTAAGTTTACTCAATTAGCCAGATATGCCCCTCATGTGGTTACAGATAGCAGGACCAAGATGAGTAAGTTCATTTCAAGGGTGAATGATAGCGTGGTTAATGAGTGCAGATCCGCCATGTTGAATAATGACATGACTTTTGCCAGGCTCATGACTCATACTCAGCAAATAGAGGAGCATAAAATTAAGAAGAGGGAGAAACAGAATAAAAGAGCTAGGACAGGTAGCTTTAATTTTTGTCAGCCTAAGTCAGAGGGATGCAGTCACAAGTCAGAGGGATGCAATCACTCTCAGATTCATCCTAAGTCATCAATTTAAGATCCTTCATCAGCCAGTGCTCCAGTTTCTAAGTTCAGAGAGGGTAACAAAGATAGAGCTCTAGGCTCTAAGTCTTAGGGCAGTGTTAGCAGTGCCCGAACTAATCCCTTTTGTCAGACTTGTGGTAAGAACCACAATGATGTATGCAGAGCAGGCAATAATGTCTGTTTTGGTTATGGAAAGCCAGTCTACAGAGTTAAAGACTGCCCTCAGTCAGGTTATCAGAGTCATCTCCACTCCTTAGTTCAGTTCGGTCGCCCAAATCAGCAGGGTGCTACCTTAGTGCTACTAGTGGGCAAAGCCCCAATAGAATCTATGCTCTCCAGTCCCGACAAGATTAGGAAAATTCTCCTGATGTAGTTACTGGTATGTTACAGATCTTTCATGTACATGTTTACGCTTTGCTAGATCCAAGTGCTTCCTTATCTTTTGTTACTCCCTAAACAACAGTTGATTTTGGAGTCAGTCCCGAAATTCTAGTAGAGCCCTTTTTAGTTTGTACCCCAGTAGGTAAAACTATCATAGCCCAGTGGGTATACAGGAACTGCCCGATTATGATATTTCAGAAAGTCACTTTAGCGGATCTACTCGAATTAGAAATGACGGATTTTGATGTTATTCTTGGCATGGATTGGCTTCATTCTTGCTATGCCATAGTCGACTGTAGAAATAGGATAGTCCAGTTTTAGTTCCCAAATAAACCCGTCCTTGAGTGGAAGGGTAGTTTATCCGCTTTGAGGGGTCAACTTATTTCCTACCTTCGGGCAAGGAAAATAATATATAAGGGATGTGTCTATCATCTTATTCTTGTTAAGGATTCCAGTTCCAAAACTCCCAGTCTTGAATTTGTTCCAGTTGTGAATGAATATTCAGATGTCTTTCCTGAAGATCTTCTAGGAATTCCTCCTGAAAGGGAAATAGACTTCGGCATTGATCTTCTCTCAGATACTCAACCTATCTCTATTTCACCATATAGAATGGCACCAGCAGAACTCAGAGAATTGAAAGAATAGTTGAAAGATCTCCTAGATAAGGGATTCATCAGGCCCAGGATTTCCCTGTAAGGCATACCAGTATTATTTAAGCACAAGAAAGATGGTTCTCTCAGAATGTGCATAGACTACCATCAACTTAATAAGGTCATGGTCAAGAACAAGTATCTTCTTTCTAGAATTGATGACTTGTTTGACCAACTTCAGTGTGCCAGTTATTTCTCTAAGATAGACCTTAGATCCGGCTATCATCAGCTTAGAGTCAGAGAATGTGACATACCAAAAATAGCTTTTCGTACTTGGTATGGTCACTTTGAATTCCTAGTCATGTCATTTGGTCTTACCATTGCCCCAGTAGCTTTCATGAACTTGATGAACCGCGTGTTCAAATAGTACTTGGACATGTTTGTCATAGTCTTCATAGATGATATTCTGGTCTATTCCCGCAGTGCACGAGATCATGCAGACCATCTCAGAACAGTACTTCAGATTCTCAGAGATCATCAGCTATTCTCCAAATTCAATAAGTGCGAATTTTAGCTAAAGTCAATAGCATTCCTTGGTCATATCATTTCAGGTGATGGCATTAGAGTAGACCTCAAAAGATCAAAGTGGTAAGAAACTGGCCCAGACTTGTCTCTCCATCAAATATCAGGAGTTTCTTGGGTTTGGCTGGCTATTATAGACGGTTTGTTGAGGGATTTTCTTTTATTGCATCCCCTATGTCCAGATTGACTCAGAAGAAAATCAAGTTTCAGTGATCAGATCCTTGTGAGAAGAGTTTTCAGGAGTTGAAGACTCGACTCACCTCAGCTTCAATTTTAGCTCTTCCAGGTTGTCCAGATGGGTTCGTAGTGTGTTGTGATGCATCCAGAGTGGGTTTAGGTTATGTCCTCATGCAGCATGGTAAGATCATAGTCTACTTCTCCGGACAGCTTAAACCCCATGCGAATAATTATCCTACTCATGATCTTGAGTTAGTAGCCATAGTCTTTGCCTTGAAGATTTAGAGGCATTATCTCTACGGAGTTCATGTAGATATCTTCATAGATCATAAGATTCTTCAGTATGTCTTTTCTTAGAAAGATCTCAATCTTCGACAGAGAAGATGGTTAGAATTCTTGAAAGGTGATGACATGAGTGTCCTCTATCATCCAAGAAAGGCCAATATAGTGGTCGACGCTCTCAGTAGACTGTCTATGGGTAGAGTTGCTCATGTGGATGACAGCAAGAAAAAGTTAGCTCAGGAAGTACATCTGCTTTCCAGACTAGGCGTTCACTTGGTCGATACAGAAGAAGGTGATATATGGGTTCAGGGTAGTTTGTTAAGGTGAAAGAGTTAGTCAAGGATCAGAAAGTAGAGGTTTTATCCCAAGGAGGAGATAGTGTTCTACGTTATCTGGGTCGTCTCTTTATTCCAGGTGTAGATGACTTAAGGTAGCGAATTCTTATGGTAGTACATGGTGCATGCTACTCTATTCATCTAGGGGCCATAAAGATGTACCGCGACTTGCAGGAAATCTATTGGTGGAGTAGAATTAAGAGAGATATTGCAGAGTTTGTGGCTAAGTACTCTATATGTCAGCAGGTTAAGATAGAGCATCAGAAGCCTAGTGGGTCCATGTAGGAGTTTAGTATTCCTACTTGGAAGTGGGAAGAAGTGAACATGGACTTCGAGATGGGTTTGCCTCAAACTCGTTATCAGCACGATTCAGTTTGGGTCATTGTAGACAGGATGACCAAATCAGCCCATTTTCTTTTAGTTTATACCTCTTATTCAGTCGAGGATTATGCCAAACTCTACATCAGGGAGTTGGTCAGATTACATGGTGTTTCGTTATCTATAATCTCAGACAGAGGTACCTAGTTCACCTCTTACTTCTGAATGGCGTTCCAAAAGAGACTTGGTACCCAAGTTCATCTCAGTACAACCTTTCATCCTCAGACAGATGGTGAAGCAGAAAAGACCATTCAAACTTTAGAAGATATGCTGCGAGCGTGGGTAATTGATTTCAAGGAAAGTTGGGATGACCACTTGCCTTTGATTGAAATTTACATACAACAACAATTACCATTCCAGTATTCATATGGCTCCATTCAAAGCTCTCTATGGTAGGAGATATAGATCTCCAATAGGTTGGTTTGAAGTTAGTGAGGCCTCAGTCATAGGGACTGACTTAGTATTCGATGCCTTAGAAAAAATCTAGTTGATTAGAGAAAGACTTTGGGCTGCTCAGAGCCGATAGAAGCCTTATGCAGATATTCATAGAAAAGATCTCGAGTTTGAGATTGGCAACTATGTCTATCTAAAGATCTCTCCCATGAATAGAGTAAAGTAGTTCGGCAAGAAAGGAAAATTCAGTCCCCGATATGTTGATCCCTTCAAGATTCTCAATCGATTTGGCAAGGTAGCTTATGAGCTCGAATTGCCTTCTGATCTAGTCTCAGTCCATCCAGTCTTTTATATCTCTTTGCTCAAGAAGTGTATAGGTGACCCAGTAGTTGTAGTCCCTATTCAGAGCGTAGATGTTCAGAATAACCTTTCTTATAAAGAGATTCTGATCGAAATCCTTGACTATCAGACTCGTAGACTGAAGAACAAAAAGTCCCTCTAGTTAAAGTTCCTTGGCAGAATCAGTTCATTAAGGGAGCTACTTAGGAAGCAGAAGCAGACATGCGTACCAAGTATCCTCATCTCTTCTCCACCAACTCAGATCAAGCTCAAGGTAACAGTTCTCCTTAAGCTTACTCAGTTTCATGTTCAATGTTCATCACAAACTTGGTATCAAGTACCATTGCATATTCAGTCATGCATTCATGTATTGGGTCAATTATATAATTATGCATCATACATGTATTCTCATTGTGAGAAACTTAGTTCCTCAGAACACTTAATCATGCATTCATGAATTAGTTACGTATGCATCAGGTATACGTGTCCAGTATGATATATTCAGTTATCAGTCATGTCAGTCATGAGATCATGTTTCAGTTATTCATGTTTAGTATGTATGTCAATTTATGTTCTTCCCCTCACTCTCAGTTTCATTTGAGGACAAATGTTCTCAAGAGGGAGATATTGTAATACCTCGTACCTTTTCCTAGCTTGAAATCGTCTAAAAAATACTAGGAGTTTTTTTTGAAAGATGAATCCACTTTTGTACGCATGGTATTTTTAAGATTTTCCACTCTTTTTCATGTGGGAAATTTAATAAGCTTTCTATCGATATAAAATTTGCCTAAATTCGATAACCGGGTAAGAAGTTATGACTATTTTAAGTTCCCGTCGTAAAACAGTGCCATATTGGTCAGTGGCGTACCACGCCTCAAGCTAAAATGACAATTGTCCTTTTCTAGTGCCTCAGCACAATTTCCTCCACATCGCGCCAAAGTTTCAGGTCACAAAAGAAGAGGTAACGTGATGGCTCCGCATCGCGCCATCCCCCAGTTTCCCAATTGTCAAATTCCAATGACACGGCGTGATAGCGCCGCGTTGTGCCATGTGTCCAATTCGGGAATTTTTTTACTAAAATTACAAGACACGTCCAGAGTTAAAAGGGTCAATTTTCCACCCCTATTTGAGTCTTTTAGCACGTGATTCAGCTACTTTTCACCTAAAATACACTCTCTTCTCTCAAAAACCTCTCAAGAACAACCTAGGGCTTTTCATAGAAGATTTAGAATCAAGAATTTCCTCCGTCAATCTTTATGTATTTATGAACCAAGGTATGCATAGTGTTCATTCATGGACTCCTTTCGTCCATGAAGCCCAAGAATCCTTTTTCTAAATTCAAGTTTATGGATTTTCTTATAAATTTTATAATTGAGCTGCTCTCGTTTATGTGGATAATGAGAAATTGAATTCTACTCCATGTTGGGTGATAAATTCTATGTGGGTTGAATTATTATAGATATAGATTCATGCAAACCTATGACTAAA